>NC_044203.1:21077582-21377582 GCF_900880675.1 Sparus aurata
AAGAAGACATATCATGCTCATTTTCAGGTTCATACTTTTGTTTTGGGTAACTATGAGACAAGTTTACATGCTTTAATGCTCAAATGATGCATCAGTTTAGCTGTCAATCGCTTTGTTTTAGCTCCTGTCTCTTTAAGGTTCCTCTCCGAAATACCCAGTCTCATCTGATTGGTCAGCTCAAACACGCCTGAGCCAGCAGCATTCATTGTGTCTCAGGTCAGCTCTGACATGTTTTCAGTTCCTAGTTAGCTTAACTTATACCCTAAATTTAGGCGTACATTATGCAAATGTTTGACTTGGTGATGTAGTGTGATGTCAAGAAGTCACAAAGTTAAAGGCGAGACTACTGACGAAGCTTTTCAAGCACTTAGCATGAAAGTGCTCCTGTAAAGGTGCACCATGTAGTTTTGGGGAAGAAATGTCAATCAGAAGAGGAAGATCATCCTTGACTGATTTTTTTTTTAATGCCCATACAAGGTCAATAAACAATCTCTCTTCATTTTCATGACTGAATAAACAAACTGACCTTAAAGGACAACACAGTTTCATACTGTTTAGTTTTGTTTATGTTTGGCTGACCCTCACACCTTTTTTTAAATAAGTTTTTCTTAGTTCATGCCTCATATATATTGTAAATATTACAACTCGTACATAGTAATAATGACTACATAGTGCCCCATTAAAATTGTATCGGAACTAACAGAATCTAACAGGACAGGCTGGTCCGTGTACTTTCGGCCACATATGTCTGCGTGTCTCTGCTACTCTGTTGCATTCACGTTGTTGCATCTGCCAGTGGGTTCAAATGTTTAAATCAAGCTGCTTAACCAAACTGGCACTTGCTCAAGGCTAGGTGGGAGAAGAACAGAGAAATGCCTGTGTGATTGAAAACACAGATGTAAGGCAATAGATATAGAGACAGAAGATAAATATAGAGACGAGGGAACGAGAGAGAAAGAGCAAGATGGGGGGATACAAAGAGAAAGAGAGAGAGAGAGGGAGGGAGATCTCACTTTCTATCTACTGTATATCTCCATCTCTCCCTCCCTCCATCTGGAGAGGCAGTGGGAGCAAGAGATAGTGTTTGCCCTTGCAGGTTGTAATGAAGCCGTGGAAGGATAGATGACTCACTTTAACACAGGCAGCAGAGAAATACACACTCCAACATCACTCAGCTGACCTGAGTGTGTTTGTGTGTGTGTGGGGGTGGGGGGGGGGGCATCTGTCTGACAGCCTGTGTGTGTGTGTTTTGGTAGGAGTGTGCTGTGACAATAGAGACTGATGCTGATTATATAGGAGACTGGACGGAGTGATAAAGGTGCCACTAGATGGAAGGACAGTGATTGAGAGGTGTGTGTGTTCTGCTGGTAACACAAGCAATCACATGTGTGTTTATACACTTCTCTGCGTATATGTTCAGCCTCACATTAGTAAGTGAGCGTACACATATTTATTTATTTTTTGCAGCTATCTTTGCGTGCACCTGTGCGTGTGCATATGGGTTTAAGAGAGAGAGAGTGCATCATGGAGAGACAGATAGAGGCGTCATTACGCCGTTAGAGGGCTTGGCGCCACGTCAGCACTTCTACAGTTCAGCCAAGGACTCCTGCACGCGCTGTCCATCCATCTCTGCGAGTGTGAGGTAGGGAAAGAGGCAGAGGGAGAGAGGGAGGAAGAGATGGACTTGCTGCCAGATGACTGGAGTCAGGAGGAGAGTCGGAAAATGGTAGATGGAGGATTCAGTGATACAAGGGCTGGGTGATCAAATTTTACAGTATCTTTGACCAAATGCTTTGAAATAGAGGGATGAATATTGGTGCTTTTTCTCATAAATTATCACCAGCAATATGGTGGAACAGTCTGGCAGATTCAGAACATTACATCACTTTACTGTAATCCATCCATTAAAACAGGGAAAAGACTAATGCCATATTATAATGTAAGGATACTTAAAGTCTAAGATGATATACAGTCTCATGTAGTGATATAGATATAAATATATTGCACAGCTCTGAGTGATACCAAACTTGCTCATGTCCAGGACCCTGGAGTAGATCCGCTGCATATGGCTGCCTGTATCAAACTGAAAATTCAACCAAGCTGCTATCAGAGCGACACTCTCACACATCCAGATGCAGCGCGCCGTTTGACCGGACTCTTAGCTTATTCTCCCCTGCGGCAAATTAAGCCCCGCTCGTCCACAGGCCCCTTTACTTCTTTTAGTTTTCTAATAGTGGAATAACCTTCCGAGGAAAGTCAGCACCGCAGGCTAACGTCCTGTTTTCAGATACATTTGCAGGTTCACCTCCTTGCTGATTCACAGCACTTTGGAAATCCCTCTGTTGCATCTAAAAAAAACTGACCTTTTCTCCTTTACTCGTGTTTCGTGCTTATTTTTTTCAGTATTCATGATTAGTGAGGGAACATGACTATCTACGAGGAGAGCACTGTGGCTCTGACTCAGACTCGGGGGACTTTTAGTTAGAGGATTAGTAATTGGGTGGATTTTTTACTCTTGCTTAATAGTGTCTGCCTAAAGTGTTTGTAATTTTGGGGGAAGACATTCCAATCAGAAGAGAAAAATCTTCATTGACCGTTTTTTTCAATGCCTGAACAATCTTAATAAACCCTCTTTGTTTTTATGACTGAGTAGATTGAGTAAACAAACTGACCTTAAAGGACAACACAGTGTCATACTTTTTTATTTTGTTTATATGCGGCAGACCCTGCCACCTGTCTAGCTTCAAACTGTGTTCTGGGACCTTATTTTCCCCCAAAAACAGCTTGTTTATTCAGTAATGGGAAAAGTAAACGTTTCTGAGTTTTTATTATTATCTCATTAATATTTCTGATTTGTTATATTTCTCCAAAAATGACATAGCGCCCCTTTAAGGGTCTTTGTTATTTCTCTGAGACATCATATCAGATTTTTACTTGCCATGGAAAATATATGGATATAAATATGTTTTTTTTTAAGGTTTTCTTTTTAAATAAGTGCTTTTAACCAGTTTATAAATTGTAGAAAGCACTTTGTTTTGGGATGTTTGATATTAAAAATTAGATTTTTCACAGCTGAGGATGGCATTTGTGTTTAATCTATTCAGATTATTCAGAACAACTCCCTAATTTGCATCAGACCCCTCACAGCCAGTCAATAGATGCTCTGCTTTCTATTCAGCTTCAGCAGTTTCGGTGTTTATTAAATCTGGGCAAACTTACTGCACAAAATAGACGAGAAAAACAAAGGTCTTAGATACATAATTTGCCGCATTGTGAGATTTTAGAAAAAGTTCAGCCTGACCTCTGGAAAAAAGATCCCGTCTTGGAGTTCTCACTGTCATTCTTCTTGCCCTGTGGTGTTGAATACATGTCTCATGGGCTGTAAACACATGCTTCATATTGACAAAGTTGTCAGTTTGAGTATGGATCACAGCCTGTCAGATGTCAAACCCCTCACCGTTCTCTGTCATTCAGTGTTGTACTTTATGATAAATATTGAACCCAAGCTCAAAGACCATTATATCATGTAGAAGGTTACATTCAGAGCAGTTTAGCACTGTTGTGATACGCGGCGGACACACGCGAGCAGCAGGCAGAGTTTAATGCCACCTAAAATAGTTTGACTTGCTTCAGAATACTAAAGGGCACAAGTGGGAGTTGGACGGAGAGAGGAGAGCTGAGAGGGACCAGACAGTTGCATGCATTGTATCCGTGCATGTGTGTGCGGATGTGAAGCAGACCATGTTTAACAGCTGGCCCCGGGAAATGTCATTCACCACTCGCTATATGAGCGTGATGTAAAATGGAAATGATTTTGTATGAGGCAGAATGGAGAAGCATTTTATCTGTTTCATTTGGAAGCCTCAGTGTTTCCCCTACCGTGAAATCGGTGAGTTCGGACTCCCCGGCTAAAAGAATTTCATTAGATCTGGTTTCAGTGAAAGAGACCTTCAAACGAGCTTGCAGGAAAACAATGAAGGTTGGGTGAGAATGTGTTGTTTTCTTGTTTTGTTTTGTTTTTGCGTGCAGGGAGCTAATGAGGATAGATTCATGGCTGCTTTGTGTGCTTGCTTGTAGCCATGTTGTAGCAAAGTGACTGTGACTGATTCGGCCTTCACAAATATGTTCATGGCTTCATGTTAGGCATTGTGAACGCTGGATCTTCACTGATTTTTTGAGACACTTGGCGGCGGCAGAAACAAGCTGTTAATGCGACTCTGACATATGAAACAGCTTCCGATTCACACCTCCCACTGATGTGGAGCAACATTACCTTTTAATTTAGACGAGCGTTTTTCTGTTACTCTCTCCCTTCAGCACCATTTTTAGTCTCCACCAGCTCTCTTTAGCTGCTTAATGCGCCATTATGCTCCATTATGCCCAGTAGCTCATTGCTAACTTTAACTATCTGTTTTGTTTGGTCCTGAGTTAGACATTTTCTGCATTTCGTCTTTGCAAGCCACCACTTTAACAGTACATACAAGTCTTCATGTTATATGCTGTTAGTGTTAGTGATTATATCAATTCTAAAGCTAAAATCAATGTATTTTCAAGGGGGAAAAAATGCCATATAAAAGCCTAAAATATTAATTGTTCGTATCTGATACTCTTACCACCTCGAGCATTATCTATCCATCATAGAGACCTTCCTCCTAAAAAGTTGTGAGGTCAGGCAGCAGGGGTGGGGGTAGTGAACTGGTTCAGGTCATTCCACCTTACCATTCTGAAGAAAATACCGTGTAATGGCTGTCAAAAAATAACACCACCCATGCTTAGATTGGTTATGTCTGCCACCGGGCTGGATTTTGCCTGGAAAAATGTCTAAATTACAGCACAAAGGACGTGCGTCTGCCATTGCACAACCAAAGCAGGAAGAAGCATTGTTTTTCCCTTGTAGCTATCCCCAGGTAACGCTGGAATAACTGCGGAAAGTCCACACTGCATCTGAAAGATAACCACGCTGACAGAGGAGGCAATGAAGCAGCAAGAGAGGGAGAGCGATAGAAGCCGAGTTAAACCAAGAGCTAGCAGACGGTCGTTCACTCAGTGGATAGCGTGCCTGAGCTGTGTCAAAGTCTGTTCCCCTGTTGAAATGTGTTTCCTCTTACCACTGGGACTTGAGTAAGTCACAAAACTTCCCTTACTCTGCCTCTCTGTGCTTATCCATTGAATGAGACATTTTAGTTCAAAAAACATCTTATAGATATGTTTCAAAAGAATTCCACAATGCTTAGCTCCAGCAGGGAGTCAACTTAGGCCTGGCAGGCCGCCGGTCTTGGAATACACTAGCGTAAACCAAATATACATTTACTGCTGTGTACCAACTAGTATTTTATAATTAACAGTTTTTGATGTGAGCATTGATGTTATTTGAATTTTATAGAACCAATATACAGCACAGCTTGGTGCTGTGCCGCAGCATTAATCATTCTACTACTGTGAATGAGTGAGTAATATTCCTCACACACACACACATTAACACACATGCACACGAACACACGCTCACACACACAACCCAGATATATGGCAGTATGCTGATCTGTTGGAGTTGACACTTCCTGCACTCGTTAATTCACACTCATGAATTTTCAGTGGGGTGTCACACTATGATGTCATAACGTCTTCCGCAGCAGACACGAAACTCCAAATACAAAGCAACAGTTTTGATTATGTTAATTGTGTCACATGTGTGCATCAGAAAATGATTTTTTCCCCCACGTGTTTTCCCACAGCTCTGATTCACTCCCATTCCCGCTCATATTATCAGTGTCTCTGGTGAACTTTACAATAAGTATGTACATAAATATACAGTTAGTGAATTGATTAATTAGTTTGTGTCTATTATTGGCTAATTCTGATTTGGCTATCTGGAAAGGACTTGTTAGGGTTCTTTATAAATAACAGTAAATAATAGATAGATGGATAAATAATGGGGGAAAAAAAGGGAAAATTAGGTAAATAAGTCTGTAGGGTAGCTGCAGGTAAATGAACCTTTTCTCCTGCAGCCAGACAGCTGTGACAAGCGTATGGTGATGAAAAACAGACTCACACTGCAAATGTTAATATATCTGTTTGAGGTCGTGTCTCAGAGTGCTTGGGGAGAAATCCAACTCCTGAGTTCATGCGCATGTATTTTAGCTTACATCCGATGTTCAGCTTGTCAAGTGAACTTCAGGATAATTGGAGTAAATTTATCTCAAGAAAACACATGAAAATAAACAGGGATAATTAAAAATATAGGGTTAATGTAACTTTACAGACCCTTTTAGATTCATGGCTTTGCTTGAGTTGGTAAGTGACTCCGGGGCAAATGTTTCAAAACCACATGAGGGAACAAACAACACTCCAATCAACTTGTCAACTTCATATAATTGTCGCTGCAAAATCAGCACCCATTAACACTGCAAGGCTCTCACAAGAGGCTCATTTGTTAATTTGTGACAGCAGTATTGAAACTTATCTGAAGCCTCTATTTTTCCTGAATTCTTGCTGTTTCATCCTCCCTTTGAAACTGATAACCCAAAATTTGAGGCTACATTGCGCTCGCTTCGACCTTTGTACAAGCCGAGATAATGTCTCCCCCTTTATCTCCAGTACACCCTGGTCCGGTCTTCTGTGACTTCAAAAATATGAGACGATACCAACTGTTTTCTTACCTCAAACGGTGCTCAAGGGTAAACTCTTGGAAATGGGAAAGGTGGGGAAAGATGGAGATTTGAAGGGTTACGAGAAGAGAGGCGAGGTGTCCTTTAGTCACGGGGTTATGAAGCATTTTATCACAGCTTTTCTCTGACTCTGCAGCTGCTCTGACATTATCAACCTCACACTTTGTGAAAGCAAAACTCTGTGAGAAAAACTGCAACACTGCAGTCTTCAAACGAGCGCCTCAAACATTTGCACATCCAGAGCATTTTGTAGCCCCGAATGTCTTTGTATGCGAATCTAGGATCAGTTCCGGTTTTGATGAAAAAAGAACGTACAAGTCGAGTCTGGCGGTCTGCTGTTGTTTACATTGTGTTCTGGTTTTTAACAGCTTCATAATCAAAGGCTTTTCTCTCGCTGCACCGTGTTGAACTCTGAGCTGTAATGGAGGAATAAATTGAAGTACTGAGGTTTCAGCATACAATTATGTTTTATCTCTGGCTCATTATTTCACACACATACAAACACACACACACGCGCACACACACTGCTGTGCAGACAGAGTATGAATGCAAAAGGGTGTGTACAGTACACACACACACTGATAAATGTATGTATCCAGGCGCACAGCTTTGAAAGCTCATCTTGTCCTTAAAGGACCTCGAGACATTGTGCCCCGAACAATTCTTCTGTAATTCAGCTCAATTCAATGATTTCTCCGCTGTCAGCTCTTCCGTAATTACACACTTTTCACCGCCGACTCAAATTAATTAAACTACCTCTTCAGTTGTTGTCTGCCCTCTTGCCGGCTGCTGATAAATCACATCAGCATCCAGTCTTCTCCACTGATGCATTCGAGGAGGTGGATATACTGTGACTCTTCCATTATCCATACAGTGAGTTAGTGGACATGAAGGTAATAAATGTGTATAGGACAGCTTTATCTTCCAACATGAGTCAGTAATGCTGGCACAGTTTAAGTACTTGTGCTGTAAGTGCTTATACAGTACAACTGTGGACATGTGGGGGTTGAGAGTGTAGCCGCTGATCTGTCTCTATTTGTTCATTCAATTGTTCATTGTAGAAACATACCTTAGATAAGATGACTTAGGGCTGCAACTGACTACAGTATTATTTGAATGACGTTCCAATTATTTGTTTAAACTATCAGAAAACAATGGAAAATAGCCATTGCAGTTTCCAGTCCAAGTTAACATCTTAAAGTGTTTTTCTTTTTACCAACAATGCCATAAAACAGAAAAAGCCTGAAATTACTGCAGAAACCAGAAAAATGTATATAAGTTTTCGCCATTCTAGCACCACTGTCCACCAATTTGATTAATATATCTTTCACAATATATCTTAACAGCAACCACTGGACATATTGCAAACACTGAGGGTTCTTCGAGGATGAATTTGTTGATTTTAGGCTTGCCATGAAATCGGGATCAAGCGTTCCTGTCCCCAAACAAATGAGAATGACTCTGGTGATCACCTGACTTTTCATCCCAAGCCATTGCTTGTCCTGGATTTTGGTTTGTGACCACGTACCTGCAAAACAAAACATAAATCTTAGAAACGTTCAGCATTGTCAGTGTGAGCATGTTAGCGTGCTGATATTAGTATCTAGCATCATAGCACCACTGTGCAAAGGACAGACTCACAGAGCAGCTACCATTGCTGTAGACGGTTGGTGAAAAATTGCCTTAGCGATTAATTAAATTGAGAAATTGCAGCAAACTAGTCCAATCAATGAATTGACTGGCTCTTACTTCTACCTCTAAACCTGAGTTCAAGTTGCTATTGATATGCATTATCAATAGAACTCAGAACTCAAAAATCAGCAGTCTTACAAATTAGAGCTTTATAATATGTTTCAAATACACCTAGCCCGGGCAACTTTCACAGGAATCCCCACTTCTCATTCCTAGCGTGCTTTTCCTGTGGCAACGAGTCTAAGTGTGACCAGTGCCTATGTCCATCACTGTTACATGTGTCGTTAGGAAAGCAACATTATGTAGAAATTGGCATTTTGTGCGGAGTAGGGTTAGGGTTCCGTGGTCTGAAACAATTTCTCAGATGTAATATAGGCGCTAACTACAAACAAAACTCAGTACATCACAACAATATTTTGACTTGAGAACTTGTATCTTGAGTAATTTCATCCTTACTAGCCTATGGCCACGGATTACCAGGAGGTAAGACAATGTGAGAATGTGATGGTAAACATAAACAGTTGGGAATATACACCCCCAGAGGAACAGTAAATACGTCAGATTATATAGTGTCAGTTCTTCGACACCATTAACGGCACATAACGTATTTCCATACTTATCCATGTCGGCATCAACAAATACATCCAGTTTAAACATGTGTTGATGCTGCTGTGTTTGTGTTAATGAAGGCAGAAGATGGTGTTTATTTGGAGCTGCTTAATTAGCAGCAACAGTAATGAAGCCACATGGGACACGGTGTTGGTATCTGGACGGCCAGGATAGGATGATTATTTGGACTGGATTTGTCCAAGAAGCTGTTTCTTTCTGCTCACAACGCAGGCACAGGCACAATACACACAGACACACAAATAGCTAGCATACACACACACACACACACACACACACACACACACACACACACACACACACACAATTGCACATACATACACATGCAATCACAGATGCACATTTGAATACAAAAGGATACGCGCACATACATGAAAGTTGTCATTCTTCTGACAGCAGATCCAGAGAAGAAAGCATTAGTGTGTGTGTGTGTGTGTGCAAGCTATTTGAAGTCAGGCTACCAGGGACATCGCAGCGATTTATTTGTAGTCTCTTTATGAGGCGTTAGTTGATTGTCGACAGTGTTATTGCTATTTGCCTCAAATAATTTGTGGCTAACTTTCAATCACTTAAGTGTGCCATTAAACAAGAACCGGCTGGGATTTACATAACGAGTGTTACAGTTAGATATAAAATGAGCAAAGCTAAATCATTGAAATTTGCCACAAACGATGGAAAAACCCCGCTCCGGCATTAAACACAGTGTAATACCTCAATCATTTGAATCGATCCTGGGAGAAGCAGGAAGTTATTTCCGGGAAACTTCAGAGTCTGACTCTGTGACTGTGCGGGTGTTGAGGATTATGGGGGGTTGTTAAATTCAAATGGCAAAGTTTTCTCATTGTGTAGTAAAATGTAAAGTGGTGAAACCTCCATCTGCTGCATGCTCATTAAAAATACTTACCATTTAAATTGAAGGGTTGGTTTTTCATTGTTGTAAAATAGCATTAATTAGCTGACTTTAAAACTTCTGCCCTCCGCCGCTTGTTTTTTTAATCTTTTGGTTGACTCTCTGAATAACTATGGCTATTACCACCACCCCCTCTTCAGAGCTGCTCAGACACCTACCAAGGCAGAATCAACTGTCCTTAAATTACTTTTTGGAGTTGAGCTCCTCATTCTGCAACATTTTCAAGGTTTTCATATGTGTTTTAGGAGTCAGTTTTGTTTTTTCTAACCTACAGAGATAAACATGTGTACAGCTGAAGCTCGGTGCGTGCGACTTTTTGTACGTTTGCAACTTACCTGCATGTGTATTTGACTTTACATGTGTGTGTTGTTCCAGGGTGGGAAAAAAATGCCAATTTTTGTATTGTATTCTGACTTACACAAGCTGACAGTTAAGGAGCAGAAACTGCAATGAGACTGACAACACACAGTTTCTCGCTGTCTCTAACACACACCTACACACTCATACACCTCAGTTATCATCCTCTCAATCCTCACAGTCTCACCGAGCCCCCTTTCTCTTTTTTGATTCTCCCTTCTTCTCCTCTCTCCTCCCTACACGTCTCCCCTCTTCTGCTCCATTTTCCTCCTGTCGCCTCTTCCTCCTCCTCCTGTCCCTCCTGATTATTGCCTCCCGTCTCTTTCTAACTCCTCCCATCTCTGCCTCTCGCCTATCCTTTTTTTTCCCAACTCCTCCTCGTACTTGTCATCGTGTCTTTATTGCTGTATCTCTTTCTCTGATATAATATTGATGGAAGCAATAAACAAGCCAGTGTTAACGCCTGCTCAGTGAAGCTAAAGACCCGGAGTTCTCAGTCTACTTGGCGTCAGCTCTCTCTGCGTGCGATCTAATGCAAATTATCTGTTCTTCCCTTTTTATCACCTACCTGTCTCCAGCACCCAGGCCTTCGGTTCCATTCATTTCTGTAAGAAAACCTTTTTCAAGTAGGGATTTTGCAGCAAAGACACGTGTGCGAGATACATGTGCTTCTGTGTTGTTCAGATACTCCATACAAGTTGTGATGAATCAAGCTCCTGGGTCTGTTTTTCCTGATTGAAATAGGCAGTGCGCCAACCTGTCTGGCCTTTTAATAGGTGATATAAAAAGTAAAAAAAACCCAGGGTATTTAAAATGATATCACAAGTTTCTGAAACTTTTAACTACTTACCCTGAAAGTGACCCTGGTTATGAATACTGTTTAAGATTAACAAGCCTCATGGCTTGTGTTAGACCATGGAGAGCTGAGAGCTTTAGCTAAGGGAGTTGTTCTGCACACCGCAGTCTCCAGGATGTAATGTTAGCAGCTAACTTTTCTGCAAACCACAGATACATCCAAGGTTGACATTTTGCACTGAACGTGGCATATCACGTTCACATTATATGCTTATTAGCCACCTTTTCGCATTATGAGTCACACCGCTGGATATGATTAAGGACAACTAGGAGCCATTTTCACAGGAGGTCGGACCATCTCTGTGCAGGATCCTGGTGACCAAAACAGGTATTTTTTTTAACCAAACCATGATTTTTTTTCCAAACCTTAACCAAGTGGTTCTTGTGCGTCAACCTAACCATAAGCACAGTGTTGTGACAGGAGAGAAATAGAAATTTCAACTAAAACAAACCTAAAGATGTTTGGTTTTAACTTATCTGTGGTTTTACAGAAATGGTCTTTGCTAACATTTATTCTGGCCATTGGGTTCGGCATCACTGTCCCTTGGTCTACTTCTATCTATCTATCTATCTATCTATCTATCTATCTATCTATCTATCTATCTATCTATCTATCTATCTATCTATCTATCTATCTATCTATGAGCATTAAAAAAACTACTTGTCCCATTTGATATTTTAAATCTCAGCAGCAGAAAGATTACAGCACTGTATTTCAACTGTGTTCTGAAAATAATACCTTGAATAAAAAGGGTTTTTAAGTTCCCTTCAAAGTCTTTAGGTGAACAAAAGGGAGTCATGAAAGCAGCACCGCGGCGCTATACGTCTCTGTCTGCATAGGAACGATGATTCTGTGCCAAGGTTTATGAGGACGATATCTTCAAATGATTTACAGCCCTCTACAGCACTGCTGTAAAAATCCATGAATCATCAAGGTTTGATTTTATTACAGTCAAAGCTGCGAGGAAAGAGTTCCCATCATCACCTGAGGGTGGAGGTATTGAGCTCTGCATCGTTTCTCCCCTCACTGAGTGTCTCTCTCTCTCTCCAACCTGAGGAAACTGCGCTACAAGGTTAACATCTGTAGGAGTCAGGAAGAGAGGGATGCGGGGGGAGGAAAAACAGCACGGGGAGAGAAGAGCAGGGGAGGGGAGAAAGGGGAGGAGAGGAGGGGAGAGGACAGAAAGGGAGAGAATTTGAGAAACTAAGTGAGACGGAGGAAGAGGAAGGAAAGAAAGGCGGGTAAAATCACATTAGATTGGGTTCCATCAGGGGTTAGGGAAGATATTAAATATGTAGAAATAGAAAATGGCAAAATAGAATTTAATTAAACACTGTGTGTGTTAAATGGCGAAGGAGGAAGTGGGTTGAGGGATGAAAGATGGGAACAGAAAAGAGTGATGAGAGAGAGGTGGTAGAAGAGAGAGCCGCTGAAACAAGAGATCAATACTTTACTGCTGGGTGCTGAAATGGTGGTGGCAACTGTCTCCCCGAGTTTCCTCCTTAGCTAGACACACACACACACAGGCTTGAACACAACCCTTCCCCCAGCAGACACATGCTGAGGCGATGTACACAACGACACACATACACACTCGCGCTGAAAGCCTGAGCAGCAGAGTGTCTATAGCTGTTAAAGTGACAGGATTAAAGGACGCCCGCTGAATTGTAAAGAATAAATGTAACAGGTCCGTCCTCTTTCACCAGTCAATCTGAATTTAACGTCACTTGTCTCACACGTTTACAGGCAAGAAAGCCTTAAAGTAAAAGTAACCTACCACATGGCGTAAGTCATATGATAACAAATGCACCGGCTTCATGACAATGGAATAAACTCCACCTGCTATTAGACATGGCTGACAGTTCCAGAGAGATTCCAGTAAGTGGAGCTTGTGCTAAGGACCACTATTTATAAGGTCAATGTTAAATTATATAGTTCAACAGTTTAAAAGCAGAAAGGACATACAGCCTTAAAAAATACACCATAGAGTGTAGAAAAATGTACATAATGGTTCATATCATCGTGGAAATTGCAATAAATGTCCACATGTGGGGACTGATACATTTCTATTTATTTTTGCTTTGTTCACACCCCTCTGCCTTACTTCTTTCCCTTTATTCTCACCTTTATATAAAAAAAAAATAATGCCTTAACCTAACCCTAACACTAATACTCTTACATAAGTTCATAAAGGTTATGATTTATGCAAAGTATATCTATCAGGTTGGGTCATGAATGAACATGAATGTTAATATTTTGTGAGTGTATGTTTCCTTTGAATCTTCTCTGGTTGGAAATGAATTCCTCATCCTCATCACCTCGCCCTTTTCTCTCACTTTCTACATCATGCAGTGTGATCGTGGTGAAGCCCAGGGCAGAAATATGTTTGTGCAATCCTTCTAAATGCACCTTTCTCTACAATGCTGTCTTTTCTTATTTTAGCAATGTGTAGAGAGAGCTATTTTGCAGTTTGTCAGCTGGTTATAAAAATATTTTCTGTCAATATTTGGCATTAAGGGAAATTGCATTTTCTAAACACTGAGGCCTCTTAAAAACCTCAATAAGTGCTAGTCTGGCCCTGCAGTCTTTTGTCAGTGTTGATCAATATTAATAAAGATTAAATTATTGCATTGTTGCATCTAAAATCTGCATGAGAAGTAATTTCCTGAAGAGAACAGAGAGGAACATGCTGCTGAGAGCAGATCACCTCACCCACATTTTCTGTCAGTGTGAAGACAGTCTCATCCCATTAGTCAGTCCGTCCTGTCAGTCCATTGCATCACTATACTGTAGCTGTGGCTGCATTATTGATCTTAAGCCTGTTTAGAGTTATCAAAACAGACTCATTGAGTCCTCATTGTGCATCTGAGTTTACAGTATTTCTTTCTCGTTTGTGCTCCCGAGAGGACTTAAAAGAGAAACACCAACCCATCCTGTCAGAGTTCATGAGCCGGAAAGATGAAGGTCAAAAGCACGCACCACCCTCACTGAGCCGGTGTGTGGAAAAAATGCCCACCTGTGGAGAGAGCACTTTGGCACGGGTGTCACAGACAATTTATTTCATAACGGTGTGGTCTGACACAACGTCTACAGCGTTTCCTCTAAGTCAGGGCTGTACAAGGTCTTTGTGTCTCATCCTTTGCAGGGAAGTGTTCTGAAGTCAGGTGCTTCCAGGAGCAAAAACACAAAATCCAACAGAGATCCAAGAATGTCAGGCCAAAAAATTCTCATTTCAAATGCAGAATACAAAACAGCCAAAAATTGAGTGTGCAACTTATAATGTTATACTTATAATACAATACTGTACATTTATTAGTTTAGCAGCTTGACTGCAGCTACCCCAGTCAACATGCTGGTGTTTTTATTATGCAGGCTTCTACAAGACACACTGTGCATTTTTGCATGTAAAAAGTTAGTTATAGGCACATGTTGCAACATAAACCAAACCAAACTTGATGAAAATTGAAAAAAAATAAATGGTTTGATACTTAAACCAAACTAAACCTGTGAAAAACAACATACACACCATACCAAGTGTTGACTCAGTCTGACTCTACGCAGCTGCCCAGCACAGCAGTATTTGCATCTCCAATAGATTACAGCTACCTGCTCGAGGGTGTTGTCTTTGGCCCAATCTCATTTCCAAGTTTCACCCCTACCCCGCGTTCTCGAGTGAACCCCCTATGGAATGGGACAACCCTTCAGGACCCTCATACATCATCAGCTATGTTATGACAGGACTTTTTCAACATAGCGTCTTTGGCTGTGGCAATTCCTCTTGTGTTACTGCACCTGTCCTGGCTTTAACATAACTCCATTTACCATTTTTCTGATGAACGCCGAAAAAGCGTTCAATTGTGCTTGCAATTCACTCACAACTTCATGCTATCAACCAAGCCATCAAATAAGAAAGAACACTGCTTCGCTACTGGCCGTTAACATTAGCGATTACAGTTAACCCTTGCCCCTACGGAGCGGTACCAACTGCAGCAAATTCACTGCTGGACTTTAGACAACTTTTGGGTGTCATCTGTAATGCTACGCAGCCAAATTGGCGTGTTTTAATTTGGGAATGGAAACGCAAATAAACGCACAATGGTTCGACTTGCTGCCAAAGGAAAAGCTCTAAAAGAGTTTATATGAGGTGCAAGATTGGATCATTTATGGCTGAGCCAAGTTCAGTATGTTGTAACACTGTATGTTACATACAATAAATGATAAAACTAGTCACACATTTACATATCATTTCATTGTGATGGAAATAAAATGAAACCCAGACACTCCAAAATAATACACACATTTAGAGGTTTCACATCTAAACCAAAGTAAATATGTCAGACTTAGTTCTGCGCGCCCACACAACTGTTTTCACTCGTTATAGCTGATTAGATCTAGGCTCTGGTTGAAGGTGGGAGGACGTATTGTGGAAATGACTGCACATGAGGTCACCGGACTCTTGTGTGCCAATAAGACTGTGATGGTGTATTTTTTCCCCACATTAACAGCTTTAAAATAACTAACAAGGAGAGTGAGCTGAGATGTCAAGAACCGTTTGTATCCGCCAAAACAGGCCTGAGAAGAGGTCCGATAAGAATAATTAGTGGGTAGTCCACTGGTTTGCAGGGCCTTTGATATTAGTATACTATGCTTTAACAATGGTTTGTTTAACATATCAACACATATAATTGTTATCAGTTATGGATAGCACAGATCCACCTCATTGTTCAAAACAAATCCATACATAAACCTTACCATTCTTAATCGTATTATATAGCCATGTTTACATAATCCTTAACCTAGTGCTTTGACAGGCCAATGCCAGCAGCCCAGTGGGATCCAAAACTTGTGTGACACTGGTATGTAGTCGCTGAAAAGAGAGGCTGCTCCTCCTCTAAGTGCAGCGATAATTGCATTTGATAAAGTCATAATGAAGGAACACCAGATTGCGAGGAGGCGTTAACGATTGCCAGTACTTAATTAAAGGCAATTAAAAGCACGTACTGTATATAGAACAGTTGTGGGGGAACGATCCAAAGGGACAAATGGAAGGTTTGATCTGCAACATCACTGAAACCTTTGGATTTGATCATTTTTTTTGTATCACCAACACCCACATCACTGCTTCAAGTGTAGCTGCGATAGATGAAGGGAAGGGTAAGCTCTCTGTCAGGCTGAGTATTGTCATCATCTGTAATTTAAAAAAAAAAAAAAAAAGACAACTCATCACTGAAGTTTAAATCTCTCCTCGCACATTGACATTGATTGTGTGAGGTTGTGTTCACCTTCACTCCTGCTGTGAACCTGTTGCTGTGAATCAATGTGTGTCGCCTGCTGATCGCACGCACGTCTACTCGGCGTTGCCTCCCTGCTGTGCTCTCTACCTCTTTCGAACAATGGATGTTTTGACATGTTGAACGCAGGTGTCTTATAGAGACACTTAAATAGAACTGATGCATCATTCATGTTATTGGTCACACCTGCTTCCCGAAATGACATGTCAAGTATGAGTCTCTCATTTGGTTCGCTAAGCTGCCATAAAGATGTACAATACAACAGTACAATAGACCCTTTTCACGGCAGACATTTTGAATGGTCAAAGCAGAAAAAGCACACGTGTGACCAATAATCTTTTCAGTGGCTGTATTATATTATAAGTGTTCCAGTAAGCCATGTGAGTGAGCGAGCACGCACAAATATCCGAACGATGTTGTTTTCAACGGTGCGCAAATGCTTGAAATGGATCAAGTCATCCACGTCTGCACCATCTTGTACGCCAAACTTTTACCAGAGCCTGGAAGCCTGACTGAAATTAAATGCAGCCATCATTAATGTAATGAATTCCACCTGTGCTCTTCATGCGTTGACGAGTCAAGATGTTAGCCTTGAAAAAGATCCGTACGATCTTAATAGAGTCAACCATCATTTTTTTTATTGTTTACACATGTGCTTTGCTTACCATAATTCTTTTTTAATTATACTTCTACTTCTTCTTCTGCTTCTTCTGGTAATGCTGTCTTGTGATTTGAGTACTTGAAGTTACAAAAGAGCATTACAGCGTTGCGCTGGCTGATGTAGGTTGCAACTAAACTAGACGAAAGTCATAATATACAGCATCAAAGATGGATGACATTAAGTAATGTCAAGGGCCTCAGAGATAACTTGGATTGATGCGTGGTCCTGTCTATGGGCTCAGAACTGTGTGTCTCACAGACTTGTAAATGATTCTGCCTCCGAGGAGCTGGTGAAGCAGTGTGAATGCAATGTGAATGAAGATGTTACAGGAATCATAACAAAACGTCTGGGACAATCACAGCAGTTCAGAAAATTATCCTGAAAACATTTTATGTTTGGCATGGTGTTATATGGAGACGCAACACAAAATTTACATTCTGAAGTGAGTCTTTAAAGAAAGAAAGAAAAGAAAGAAAGGAAAAAACAGTCAATTATGTGTCAAGGAGTTGTTTTGTACTTATAAAAGTGTCCCTCTGTGCTCACAAACCTTGACTGGCAGACTGATTACATCTCTCTGTGCTCACTCAGTAGTTTTGTAATTAATAAACTTCTGTATTATCTGTCACTCTGATTTATGACGAAATGAGAGGACAATAACTACCTGTATCCTGTCTCATTCGAGAGACACACCCTGACACACACAGATGAGACGTAGACAGACTGGAGAAGAGGGAAAAAAAAGGCAAGTTTTAGAAATGTAACCCACACGCCTCACTTTGAGAATCACAAACAGTTAACTTTTTGATGAAAGAAACGCTGCTTCTCAGGGGGAAATGTTTAGACATTACTCTTCCTGTCCTGTGTGTGTCTGCGTGTGTGCATGTGTCTGTGTGTTTGTGTGTGTGTGTGTGTGCATGCGTGCGTGCTGATTTGTCTCTTGACAGTGAGTCGTCAGTCCCTGCTGTGCCTTCTGGCTTGATGAGAACATCAAGAGGCCTCTCTGACTCATAGCGGAGTGTGTGTGTGTGTGTGTGTGTGTGTGTGTCTGTGTGTGTGTGTGTGTGTTTATGTGCATGTGTGTATGTTTTGGTCTGTCTGTCTGTCTGTCTGCCTGTCTGTCTCTGTGCCTGTCAGTCTCTTCTAAGTGGATTATGATTCATACAAATTCCAGATGCTTTTATATAAATCAGTCCTCCTTGTTATTTAGGAAGAGCCTCTCTGTAAGTGATGATATAGCCTTGAGTGAGTGTCGTTTCGAGTCGTCTTAACCATCTATTTTCTATATTTTCTTTGGTTATTGAGGCAAAGCTTACCGATGATGTATGCTTTTTACAAACACGTTGTTATTTTCTTTTCTCAGCCAGCACATACATTCTGTATATAAGAGAGTGTTAGTACAGTTTTATTGATCAGACTGGGCGAGACAATTACTCCTCATATTGGATAAGTACTAGTACATTCAAAGCAGCCAGGAGGGAACGGAAAGATTCAAAAACCAACAATACTGAGCCTGTAGCGTAATACATACATTAGCAAACAGTTACTATTCTTTTAGAAACACCAGCATCTCTTTTTGACCACATGTTGAATGTAAAAGTCACTGAAGCATTGGCGGCTGCTCGCACCAGCTGGATGTAAGTTCAATCATTGAGTTCGAGTGCAGAGTTGGCAGTAACTGCTGCGTCATAACTAGTTTCACACTGAACTCACCAGTGACTGACACAGGTGTGTTGTTGTATCTGTAGTGCAGTGCTCATGAAAACGGGAGAGGAAGACACCACCAACTAGTAACAGGAATCAGCAGACTTACAGATTTCATTGTACCTCAATGTTTCAGAGTTTTTTTTTATTAAGTGAGGAAGTGAGTTACTCATGAATATGGTCATAGAGACTAATATCAATACAAGTCTCCGGACACTTTTCTGACTCACGTCAGCCTGTTCACTTGAAAGATTCGTACTGACTGACAGCACCATGTCATTGTTCTGACAGTCCATTTTTATGATCCCCAAATGTGTGAAAAATATCCCATCGGACCTAAAGCCCGTTTGTTCGACAGCTTGTTATTCATAAAACAAAAGCCCTTTGCACTGAAAACACACACACGCTCTCCCTGCAGATATTAGGTCATTGACTGCTGGCCAAGCAGGCGACTTGAGGAGGGACGAGGGGGACGCCGGCCCCCTTGATAGCAAAATGATCGAAATGCGTTCCCCTTGTTAACCTGCCCTCCCTTTCCATCCACTCTGAGATCACTAACGGACGGGGCTGCTGTCCGGGTCTGGACCCAGGTGCCGGCCTATCTGGCCCCAGGCCTATTGTCAAGTTCGTCAAAAAGGACCCAAATGTAGAAGATAGGCAGACAGGTTGAACAACAAAAGGCGAGCTCTAATGACGAGCTGATCCAAGTCCAAGTGAGAAATCCAAAATCCAGTAATCCAAAACAAAAGGCAGGCAACAAAACGGGCGTAATCCACAAGCGAAATAAACAAACTGTGAATAAACCCCGAACAAAGTAAGAACCAGGAAAACAGGAGCACACAGACAGCAAACGCAGGAAAGCATGCCAGGAAGACAGGACCGAGAAACACAGGAGGCAAAGGTACAAAATAGGCGAAGCAACGAAGAGCAAGGGGAAAACCTAGGCTCAAATACAGGGATACTGTAGGTTAAGTCATGACAAGCAGGTGTACATAGAAAAAGGGTGGGGAAAACAGACAAGGAAAGGAAGCGAAAGTGAACCATGACACATGAGTTTACAGTATACTTTCAACATAAAACAGGAAATCATAAAACTAAGAAATCCAAACCATGACACCTATAACTGATTATTGAGAATTATGACATATTCACTCTGTGTTTCTGTAAAATTAAGAAATCGCTTGATCTGTGCCAAAATCTCTTCATAGTGCAGAACCGGTGTGGGTTTTACCCTTAATAGGCTGTCTGGCCTCACACCAACTGACATAGCCTGACCCTGACCATAACCCGACACTAAGATATTAAGACAAGTAACTTCTAGGGAGTTAGTGTGCATTCACAGAACAACGTCCCAGACTTTTGTTTTTAGGATAACGCACTGTTGGACAAAAAACTTAACAGTCAAAAACATTTGTGGGACCTTTTGGGTTTCTCGTGGAACAATTGTCAGTCCCCTCCACTGAACATGCATTTTGTTCATTTTTCTCTAAAGATAAGCAGCTGCATCTCCATTCAAATGCACTTCAATAGGTATGTAAGTGAAAGTGTCGCTGTTCATACAGCCATGAAGTCCAGCTCTGATTGTGACTGTCAGTCATACTATTTTAGCCTCTTTGCTGTAATACAAAACTAGCCTTTTCAAACACTGTCTGCAAGGTGAATGGCTCAGCAGCCTATTATTTATGACAGTTATCAGATTTTGAATGTTTCAGTGCTTTTGGGAGGCAATGTATGGCCGAACTTAAAACGATGAGGAGAGCTTCACTGCTACTCTACTAAGTCACATTCGGACAGTGACAATGGGGATTCATCATAGATGGTTCAATTTAAAGATTGGCTGATAAAGATTAGTTTGTACATGTACTCAACATCTGTAGGTACAAGGCGACCAAGTGGTGCCGGCAGCTATTCCTATTCAGGAGTGAATGCAGTGTAAAATTGCACTTTTGTCCTCTTCTATCTTAAAGCGAACCTCTCGCCAAAAAGCAACCGAGGCTTTATTTGGGATTGAATATGAGTCAAACCTTCGTGTGAAAGCATAATTATGACGAAAGAGGCACTTTTAAGATTTACCGTAGTTTCGGTTTTGGGCACGTTAATTTTGAACGGGAGTGCTCGGGGCAGGATACGCTAGCATCAAAATCGCTATTTTTAGAACACTAAGAAGGCTCAACACAACATGAAACTTTGCTCGTAGCATCACTAGGGTCTCTACGCGCAGGAGGTGCAGCAGCAAACGTGAGTAGTTCAAAAACCTTCTTTTTCATAAACTCTGTGTACACAAACAATGTTCTCAATGCTCGTGTTCATGAGTAGAGACCCTAGTGATGCTACGAGCAAAGTTTCATGTTGTGTCGAGCCTCCTTAGTGTTTTAAAAATAGCGATTTTGATGCTATCGTGTCATGCCCCGAGCACTCCCGTTCAAAATTAACGTGCCCAAAACCGAAACTACGGTAAATCTTAAAAGTGCCTCTTTCGTCGTAATTATGCTTTCACACGAAGGTTTGACTCATATTCAATCCCAAATAAAGCCTCGGTTGCTTTTTGGCGAGAGTTTCGCTTTAACTACCAGTAACAATACAGCCCTCATGTGAGCGTAATCATGAATGTCGAGGAATGAATGAAACAAAAATTGGTCACATGTTTGTAATCGTTCTGTCATGACAGCAGTACTTTACACCTGCTTGGTCAACGTGTAAAACGCTTCTATCTTACATGTAACTAATACAAGTGTGGTATACTGACCCCTGAGCTGTGCCTTTGGCTTGCTGTGTGTTGAACTCCCCTCACCAGTCACTTGTCATCAGGTCTAGTGCCTATCTGGCATACAAACATCTCGTGTGAAGAGAGCGTCTGTCCTTGATTTCACATTAACCGCCACTGTTTTGGTCCTGCGAAGCAAAACAAAAAAGTGGCAGAAACTCCACTGTTGATTCGGGGAGCCATCTGATTCAACGTTAATGTGAAAAATATCGCTTAATGCAACTTTAATGATGTCGGCTGCCACAATAAGAGGGTCCATTTTTCACTTGTGTCTTGAGCCGAACAAGCTGTTGCACCACCGCATTAGTTTGAAGGCAAATGTTTCCTCCTTGTCTTCTCTCCGCATTTCTCTCATTCGACTCCCCTTCTTTACTCCTTAAACATAACAACCCTTGAGAAAAAGACTCGCTACTCACCCTAAGACACCAAATTTTCCTCTGCAACCTTATTAATTAAAAAAAGCAAAATAATGTACACCACCCGCAGTTATTTGCTGTTCTGTAATTCCACGCCATTTATCAATACAAGCCTCTTGCAGAGTGAATTTACATAAACCTGTAACAGCACTGCTTTATCATTTAATTGGTCCCCACTGAGAGAGACACCTTAACATGCAAATAATACAGAAACTCTGAATTAAAAGCAGAAGACATAGGAAGAAAAGCTATTGAATTCACAAGTGGTTGTCTGACAAACTGCGGCACTCTTGCTTTAAGAAGTTTTTTAATTTCCTTCAGGTTAACAGAGAGCCACAAGTCCAGTATGTGAGCACAGTTTTTGTTGCTGTTGATGCTTCTTAGCTTTTTTAATGAATACTTAACACTTACAAGGCAACAGAGAAAGCGCAAAGTCACAAAGAAATCACAACAGGCAAAAGCTAATGTTCATGTCTTAAATAAAGATTTTTGCTGGTGATTGGCAGTTGCAAACACTGGGATGGCATCTCCTCATCATTAAATCTATTATTAAATCCACCCTTATCACCGTTTACCATACGTGTGTGAGCTTATTAAATAAGATAGTGTCACCTAACAGCAAGACATGAGGCGGCAGGCAGGTAAAAGAGCAAAAGTCGAGCTTTAATAACAAAGCTGAAGTCCAAACACAAAATCCGAAAATCCAAAATGCTAGTGCAAACAACAGTCAACGCAAAGCCGGCAGAAAAAAAGGCGTCAAAAACCGAAGGGACATTGCAGGTTCGAGAATTTATAAAGTACAAAGACTGAAAAAAGCACAGACCAAAGAAGCACTGGGAACACAAGCAAGAACACGAGGAACACAAGGAATACGAGGAATACAGGAGACACAGGACTGATGTGTGGAAACAGAAACCGAAGACTAATAAGACACAGGTGCAACAGATGTGCTAATTAAAAAAGGAGAAACTCAAAGACAGGAAGTGGAAAGTAAAAGGTGACGCTTGAGAGAGAACTTCAAAATACAAAAGAAACATAACACCCAAACACCCAAACCATGCGGGATAGTTTAGAAATTAACCACTGTCACAGAAATGTTTCAAAGACTTCTTGTAATTTTTGAGGCAGAACAGTACGGGAACGTAGCATCTAACAACCTTCCTGCAACATACTGTTATTCCACAGAAGATAAGATGCTCTGCTCAGTTCTCAAACATAATCAAATAAGCAACATTCAAACATCTTTTTCCCCCTCAGTGAACTCTGCAGAACAGAAGAAGTCCTCAGGTCGTCATCGCCTTCTACTGTGACGCTGTTGTGTTTTCACTGCGATGTGTCTACATGTCTAATAACTGTATATCTGCTACATGTAACCTGTGACTCTCTATCCCTGAAAGTGACAGTGACTGGTGGGGTTGAGGTTGGATGACTTTGTTGTTTACTCCCCAGGGAGGAGTCCATTTATCATACTGAGAGGAGGAGGTGTGAGTGGGCGTAGTCTGATGACATGCTGCTGCGCCACAGTATGTGGCAAAGTCTATATGTTGTAGGTAGGATGTGCGAAAGACCTGCTCGTTCCAAGTAGTATTAATAGAAACATTGATAGTTTAACACATTTAAACACATTTAGAATCCTCCCTCAATATTTGACATTCAGTATCAATCTAATTTATGAAAAAACATACCTGGACAAGAATTGTAGTTGTACAAAGTTGGAGCTCAGGTCAAACAGGACTCCTTATTTCCTGGAGGCCTGCTTAATGTGTAAATTGCCCCCCCAAAAAAGTCATTATCGTCTCTGACTGATCCCACTAATCCTTTCTGGAACACAGCTGTAGCCAGCAGCATTACTGTCTTGCGCGGAACTGTTTAGATTTGTTTTATTTTTCAACTTTTTGGAAATGTATAAATGTCCTGAAAATATAATTGTTTTTGTTCGACTGTCCAGGCTCTAACGGTGCTGCTACAGGTTCCTGTCACTTTTACAGTAAAAGATAGCACTTGGAGGATTTTTAGTATTTGAGGCCCACAGCTGGCATCAAATCAAGCTAGTAGGAAGTCTTTTCTGGCTGTGTCACTTTCAGACAGCTTCAAAAAAGGTACTTGTAAACAGACGCTGTTAGCTTCACAGGAGTAATACATCACAGTGAAAAAGACAAGTAGCATACAATGTAGTGTGAATGTAGTATTGCTCAAGGACTTTCTGTTGTTTGGACTGCATTTTTCAGTCTGTGTAAAGCAGTGCTCAATATTTTAGCTGTACACTAATGCAGCTCTTAGCAAAATTGGTACCAAGCAGTAATGAATTAATACCAAACAGTTTCCTATTTGTGCGTCCAGCAGATATGAAGCAACAGTCTGACTCACCGGATGTAGACTTCTGTCATTAGTCAGCCTTCTACTCGCTTCTGCCATCTGTGTGTTACCTGCAATGCTAATAGAAACAACAATAACCTCTGAGCTACCAACCTCAATGCTGAAAATGGAAAGTTAACCAAACACTCACCTGGTCGCTCACGGCAAGAACCTTCAAGGAAATGATATCTTGCCTGTGACCTAAGCCCCCTGGGGCAGTGCCAGGCTCTGAAGCCAGTTTTCATAGTGGTCAAACCGTGTAATTACAACGTCACGTGATGCACTGTGGCCCAAAAATTATTTTTCTCATAAGCTAACATGGTGAAAAGAAGCATCTGTAAAACAGTGGATTAATTTTCTTTAGCATCACAACCCCCACAAAAGGACTATCATAATTTGAGCCATTCGCTCCAATAACATTTTGGAAATTCTTGAAAATTAGATTAAATAATTTCATCCACGTTCAAGTTAGCCGGGTGCTAAAAAGAAAGCTAGACGGCTCGGTTGGCAGAGCTCTGTAGTGCGCATGCTCTATGGGCCACAAAATTTACAACAGATATCTACAAATCAAGCTGTCTACCTGGATGTGATAGTTAGCACAACGTCACAGTGATTCATTCTGGTGCGGCCCGACCTTCTCCAGCGTTGATACAACTTCTGAAGGTATACATGAAGCTGTTTGGCTGCTAAACGCTAGTTGTTAACTTGGTCATTTGGGCTTTTAGTGCTCAGCCGGTGGCTCACAGTGGGTGTATTATGACTTTTTGTTGTTAAGAACAAAAAAAGGTATCACTTCCACATGAATGCAGTAGCTCCCAGGCTTAAAGCCAAAGTGATAATAGAGTACATAAGTGTTCTAACAGTTAGCTACAGTTAGCCACATGAAAGGGGCTAAACTACTAAAAAGCAGCCTTGAATGCGAGTGCTACAGTGAGGATAACCCTGCTTTAAGAGCATGCTCACAGTGGTAGAGCTTTAACAGTGTCTTTGATTACCTGTGTGGACAAGGACGTGCTGACTTAGTTCTTCTGTGCCACGACTGATTGGCCCCCACGGATAGATGGACTCACTGATTGGCCCTCGGCATACGGTGGGGCAGCAAGCAGGAAGTGCTCATAAAGAGAAGGGGATGTTCAATCTTCCGGCTCCCCAGACGACCACAACCTGCCTTCTGCTGAGCCTTATCTCTTTCTTGAGGTGCGTCTTTTTGTCGTCTCACCGTTTAAGCTCGCCCCTTGTCTCTTTTCCCTCCCGTTACATTTATATCTCTGTAAAAGTTCCCCCTCTTCCTCTCCCTAACGCTGTCCCAGACCTCCCACCCTCTCACGATCGTCTCTTTCTTTTTCTTTTTTTTTTTTTTACATTTCTGCCCGCTCTCTCTCAGCAGTGCTGTCCTTCTCTCTTCCTCTCTCCTCTCATTTCCCTACAGCAGCTCTCAGAAAATTGTCTTCAGTGTGAAATGAGACAGAGGAGATTGGCTAGCAGTATTAGAGTGTGAGAGAGACTCTGTAAGGAGGCTGTAAAAATGACTCCTCCATTGGGAAATACCACAGCTGTATTAAGATCTCCTCGTCTCCTTGTCTTTTAAACGGCTCCCATTCTCCTGCTAATTGTTTTGAAGCCTGGCCTGTAAATCCCCTGCGAGATCTGGCAACTACTCATTGAATTAGCCTGGAGTTACAGAAATATCTCTCTTTTATCAATCTTTGAGAGGAGGAATATGTCTTTTCACCCTCCCCCCATTCCCTTTCTCCCTCAATCTGTTACAGTCTTCCTACTCCATTTTCTGCCTCATAAAAAAGCATTTCTGCTTCATTCACCTCACCGCGCAACAGGAAAGAGAACAATGTGACAAAGATTGCGAGGATTCAGATCATGTCCCAAGACTTAATCCACTGAGCCATCGGGATTCCTCCTAATGCTGCGGTATCAAAAATATGCTTACTCAGAACTTATTATTTCTAGAGGTGAGGATCCCAAACGGCGGATGAAACCAGAGTACAGCTTACCAGTGAGGCCGGGGGTTCGTAGCAGACTTTGATTGAAGTTAAAGCTGAAACACACTGGAAGCAATTTTCTGAAACGTGTCATTTGTAGCTGCTAATCTGAGGTTTGTATGACAAACTGCAGGTGGCAGATTTGAAGTGTCAGCAGCCGTGTTGCTGCTTTATTTCACCACCACAGCAGGTGCTCTTACTGAACACTGTTTGTGAGACGTTCCACAGACCATATTGTTCGTGCTTTAAGATCATGCACAATTTTCATGAATGTTAAAATATGTACATGTGATTTGCTGCTTTGTTTATTTCAACATTCAAAAATGATATTCAGAGCAGGCATCAAGGTGAACGTCCTGCTTTTACATCGGTTAAAAATGTGGCCTGTCCATTGTCCTGCACCTGCCCTTTTTTTATGTATTATTTTATTACATTTATCTTTACAATGTGTGTATCTGTTTCCAAGACAGAGGACGTTATGGCACCATCTACTTTATATAACTTTGCGCAGCCAGAGCATCAGTGCTCCACAAAAAAAGGCATTGTCTGCAGAGAGATGAGACAGGAGACAATGCAACACAGATGTCTTTTGATTAAACTGTGTCTGGTTAGCAACCAAGCTAGCTAGCTTCCTGTGTCAAGATGTTTTTTTTTAATTTGAACACATATATCTATATTGCTAAATAGATAAACACATAACAATACCATAAAATAACATAATGATACCAGCAAAAAGTTAGAGAGACAAGAAATCACATCAGTCACCAGAAAATACCAGCTAGCTAGCTTTCTAACTGTCAGTCAGCGAGCCAGATATTCTGACTCTCAGGAGCTAGCATGGAGCGAACTTGCCAGCATGTTACATGGTATCCTTAATGCATGTGATACGAGAGAATGTCAGCGACAAAATTCCATTGCAGTCTTTTCTGACGTCCTGACTAGGGTTGCCAACCGTCCCTTGAAAAACGGAATCGTCCCGTATTTAGAAACAAAGTTACGCGTCCCGTATTGAGCTTAAAAGGGATGCACTTTGTCCCGTATTTCCGTGAGAATCAAAATGGTCTTTAAAATGTCAATGGAATCAATGAATGACAGGGTGTTTTATATCAAAATATACGGTAATCTTATTGCCAGCCCTCTCCTGCTCTGTGACCAATGAGCTGACAGCACACTCACACATGAGAATAACAATGCAGAATCCGGCTCTTGTCATTGGTCGAGGTACTGTTGCTTCTAAGAAGATACCGGAAGACAAGAGACTGCGGCAACTGGCCAAACAATCCAGCATGGCTCACAACAACACAGGTTCACAGGACACTGTAGACGGTACGCCTTCCACCATGAGCAGTAACGTTACTCCCCCGAGAAAAAAAAGAAAATGCTGCAAAAATACAGACTCGAATGGGAAAAAGAAAACGTGGCTGGAAAAAGTGTAGATAATGTCTGCCGGCGCACTTTTTCTGTAGCCCATGGTGAACTTTTTGACGTGAAACAGCTTCTAAGTGGTCGACACATTAAACACGTGAGGGACAACCAGGTGGACCCTTGACTGGTTTGTTGTCCACGGCAACACCAGAGGCAGATATGGTATGTAGAAAAAATAAGAATGTTTATTTAAGTCCAATAAATGTCAGTATTTTATGGCCAAATAAATTGTTTAGTGAAATAAACACATACAATTGATAGATGAATACATAAAATAGATAGGGGTGGGGTGTTCCTTATTTATTTTTCAGGGAGTTGGCAACCCTAGTCCTGACTGGCTCCGAGCGATGCAGCACGGCGCAGTGCGTCGTGTCATTTTGAGCAGAATTTTAGTTGGGTGCCCTGTCGCTTGCGTCAAATGCACTGCATTGACCAATTATGGTGGATTCACAAGGTTGAAATGAGGAATTATCTACACAAGACTGTCGCTTTTTACAACAAAAAAGGCAAAAAAATAGCTAGCTGGACATAAATCACCAGAGAGGTTATAGGTAAAAACACACCATTGCTAATAATAACTGCTTACTTTTGGCTATATTTTAGGTTATACCACATAAAGATCCAAATATCCAGAGTACTAACATTGGAAGCTATTTTGATAAACTCGCCAGTGTAATGGATTTGGTGTGGACAGAGATTGTCTGATGTCTCACTTCATGTTCGGACATGGTGTTTGCTAGTAGTTTGCTAGCCAGCTAGATTAGCTTTCTTACAAGTAACTACTATGTAGATTTCACAAGGACGCCAGATGAACACTGCCACTTTACATCGTGACCAGAATTTTAGTTTAAAAACACAAAAAAAAAAGTGACTTAAATCATTAACAGAATGTGAAGAAATCCCATCACAACGTTGACATTATGTTATGAAGCCCCTTTCCTGCCGGCATCCCCCGCCTGGCTCTCTGGTCCTGGGTCTGAAAACCTCCTCTTCCCAGAAGTCAAGAGTTCCTTTGCTAGCTACGTAAACAACAAACATTAACACTCCCCTGTTGATTAGAGCTCCCAGTCCGGACCACTAGCTGCACTGCTAACTTAGCTTACTAGCTAAAGTTAGACGTGATATACTGTACATACTGCCCCTTTAAATCTCTTATAGGCCAATATTTTAAAGTGATATTTAGGTGAGTTGTTGTGACCTGTAACTGTCAGTATTTAGCTGAGTTCAAACTTTGAAATGCATTTTCTACACCGTGAGCATGATATTATGATATAATGCCCCAAATAAGGATACTTTGGGAAAACCTGAGCCCAAGGACAAAAGACTAATTTATTTCGAGTTTGCAATTCAATTAAAGTTGAAAACCTTGCTGGAGAAACTTGTTAAAATGGCCTCAAATCACTTAGCCAGCAACCTTCAGTGGCGGCGGTGTACAGAGGAGTCAAACCAAGGTGAATAGACTTTACATCAGGAGGTGGAGATGGTGCCAAGATTTAAAAAGAAAAAGGAATGAAGTAAATTGTTGCTTTCTGTACATGAGTCAATTTGAGCCAGCAACCTTGACAAGTTTGTATATTTATACACATAAGTCAAAGTCAGTGTTTACAATGTGACTCTGAGCCAAGGGGACTTTGGAATAAAGTGTCGCCATCCGTTTGTATGTAAGTCAAATTAAGCCAAGTTGGTTTGACTGATATGGATATTACTGGGTTGGATATTACCATACAAGCAGGTTTTTCCATATTCATGCTGATTATTTTTGTCTCTTCACACAAAGCAGGATAAAATACTGCCTGCTGAACAGTTAGGAAACCAATCATCAGCTTTGATGTGAAGCCTTGGCAGACAGCAAGGGTGAGAGAAGTGAGAGGGGAGGGAAGAGAACGAGCGTTTGTGGAAAAAAGAAGTAGCCGGGGGAGAAAAAAAAAAGCGGCACACAGATGAAGGGAATGAGGGAGAAAGTCAGAGAAAAGTGCGTGCGTTACTTGTGAAGGACCCAGTCGCAGAGCGAGGCGGGGAGTTAAAAGAGCGTCCGTTCTGGTCAAGATGAGATGGTTGATTGTGTGTGGACGGCTTCCAGGAAGTATCTGGAGTGAATTGGAAGAGCTTCCCGTCCTTTGAGAGCGTCTCTTTTAATCATGGCTGTTGGGGCTGTGGGAACCAGCCTCACCACCGAGAGGACACTGTTAATTAGACGGCATGTTACTGCACATCCCTGTAGAGTCAACACCCTGCACGGCAATGATTGCACTCTGTCTCTCACACACAACACACACAAATCGCACAGCTGTGCCCGCTCTCCGTAAGCTTTTTATACGTAAAAATACACTCATATTTTCGGATTCAAAGGATTAACCATTTTACTGAACTTGACCATGACCACAACAGATGTAACCCCTGTTCCCTCCATACCGTTTGGGACATATGTCTGGCATATGTCACCCTCATTTGGGGGCTAGTCCTCTCGCAACATTACACAGTCATCCCTTTTATATGACTGATGCATCAGCAATTCAAGCAGCAGTTATATGGCCTTATTACTTTTTTTTCTTGCCGTATGTTGCTGTTAAAAAAAAAAGAAAAAAAGTCTTGACTTTTAAACGTCTGTCAAAGCTTTGCTCACACTCAGCTTCTAATTGGTGTTCAACTTAATGAGTCGTCTGTGTGCAGATGCCTTTGTACCTGAGATTCACAGGTTGTGCTGCCTGAGTTGCAGGTGCATCACAGTAAATGTGGTAAATGCTCAAAAGTATGATAAACAAACGCAAGAAGGAAAGAGAAAGGAATAGGGATCACAAGTTGAAGAGGAAGTACTGCAGCAGAAGACATAACATCCACGTCATTTGGCAGGAAACTGAATACCAAGTGGATCCCATTGGTTTGGTCTGGGGCAGTGGTTTTCAAACTTTTTGCATCCAAGACACAACAAAGGGCAAGCCTAAATCTTAATGCACACCTGTATTAATGTTTGTGCAAAACAGCCTCTACAACATGTGTTATTATCGCTCCGTACATGTTGTGACTGATGTGCTTTATCAGGTTATAGAATTGGCACATGAATGTGTAGAAAGTGATGATATACTGTACATAGTACATTAAAAAACAAATTCATTACTTGTTGTGTATTTGTAAATTGCAATAATAATCTATGTTTGTGACAAAATCCCACTGTGGGGGTGCTGTTTAGCTCAGTTGGTAGAGTGGGCGTCCCATGTACAGAGGACCATTGTTGCTTGTCACTCCCCGTCTCTCTCACCCTGTTGCCTGTCATATCTTGCGCCTGTTCTTATCAATAAAGCAATGTAAAGGCCAAAAAAATTCAAAAATCCCACAGTGCACCAGTGTGCTGTGGCACGTCATTTGGGAACCACCTTTTGGTTCTCTACTGGACCAGTACTGATGAGGATTTAGGAGACGAATATACGAGTAATATAGATTTTAGGTAAAATTTGAAGTCTCAGTGTCAAAATTTAGAATAACACAGACTCGCACACAACACTTTGTTTAAATACCCTTCAGCGTGTGTTTAATTAGGTGCTGCAAAGGCAAAATGTTCAACATTATCTTATAAAACACGGAGAGCTCCCAGCAGCATTTCTTAGAAAGTAAACAATGTGGCTCCCCAAAGTTTTATAAAAGTAAATAAAGTTAATGAATGCTAATACAATTAAGAAGACGTAAATTAATATTAAATCTCAAGTCTCCTCTCTCTAAGTCCCTGTTCTAAATTAGTAGTCCCAGTTCAGCAGCACCGAGCAGAGTTACTATGCAGCTCTCCGGTGAGACAGCTTCAGTTCTCCCCATGTATTCCTGAGACGTACTCACTCGGAAGGGACGAGGGTGGTGAGCAAAGAAACTCTGAAGGATTGTAATGTTTAACCTCAGCAATATCTGTCGCCTTAACCTCCGGAAAATCGATAATGCTGCCATTAGTAAGTAGTTTGCTGCCATCGGTGTGTGGATGGATGGATGAGAGGCAAAATTCACGATCAAAAACACCTTATAACTGCAGTCCATTTGGCATTTGGCAAGTATATCTACGTAGATGAGTAGAAGTCCTGAGGGAACAATTTCAGGCTTTTTTGCATCTCGAGTCAAGGTAGGCGTCACCAGGTTATATTGAGATTTGATTTCCTATGATTTGCAGTCTGTTGCACCTCTATTACGAGTATTACCACAGGTGTTAGAAATGATCACACGTTTTGATAAACATCTTCGACAACATCAACAAAATGCAAACAATCGAAAGAGTTTGCCGATGTTGGTGTTAACTGCAGGACCGCTGTAACGCAAGATGTTTATTTTCTCGCAGCACACAAGCATTTCTCCTAATTTTTTTACCTCCCCATCTCGCGTCTTCTCTTTTTCTGCAAGTTGGTCTTTTCCTCACTCTGCATCTGTTTTTCTCTGTCACCTCCATCTCCTTGCGAGGCACACACAGATCTTCTTCTCTCTCATGCATAACACACCCCCTCCTCCTCTCAGCTGCTCTGATGAAGCCATCACTGTCTGTCTGCATCCCAAGTCAGTTGTCTGAGCACTGCTCAGGCAAGACTTAGAGAATTACATTCATCTACTGTGGTAATTCACACCCTCACTCATTGTCTGTCTTCTCTGTCTCTCTTTCTATCTCTGCATCTCACCATCTTCCCTCTCTGTCTCTCTGTGTGTGTTCCCTTCCATTTCTCTCCCTCTAAATGACTTTTGCAGCAGAACGGTTTATTTATAGGGCCAATTAAATCTGGAGGAGACTCTGTGGGGTTTGGTGGAAAATACGTCTAAAAAAGCAGAATAGTTTTACATTTTTTAATCTTGAAGGCCTGCAAGAGCTGTTAACTGCTTGTCATGTCGGCTAGATAGATTGTGTTTGATCTCAGAGAAACAGGAGCGGAAGGAAGGAGAAAAAAGACATGAGTGTGGGGTAGTGAATCTTTTCTTAATTTTGTTAAAAAAAAGTCTTCTGGAGTTCCTGGAGAGTAGACAGCAGGTAAGTGACATTTGCTTGCAGGAGAGGGGAGATAAAAAAAAGATAAGATTAACTACAGCAATGGAGTCTGAAGAACATACTAACTACGCAATGCATCTGCTTTTACAGTCCTTCTACTTCGAGCTTTATATAACTCAGATCTTTGGAGGACATGATGTAACTTTAGCTAATCATTTGTTCTTAGAAGCCGGAGAAGAGGCTGCTTCCTCTGGCGCTGAATCTGAAGAGTTCGACAGCTGTTCGCCAGACACACAGCAGTGATGCACAGGTCAGTACGATAAACCTGCTCGATTGAACGTTGTGTTCAAAGACCACCAACGTCTCAAAATAATATACGGGCCAGACGCTAAGATGAAGCTCAGCCTTTTCAGTGAGATATCGGAGTCGGCGCCTTCATGGACCTGAAACAGCTGTTCATGCTGTGCATTAGCATACCCGCCACATCAGCAAAAAGGAGTTTGTCTCCAGTGAGAAAGCCTAAGTAACCACTTGAGTAGCAAAAAAATGAAGAAGTAACATGATCAGAGGAATATGAGTGATCAAAACATTCTGAGCGCAAGGCAATTTGCTTTTTGTTAAAAGTGCAATATGTAAGACTGTAACTGCTGCTAACTGTATCCTCCATCAGCTAGTTAGCTCAGTTTGCCATGGATTTAGTGGTCCAGACTGGGAGCTCGGAGCACCCGAGGAGTAGGGGTTTTGACACTGCTAGGACAGGAATTTTGGACTGGGAGGGGCCAGGGCTAGCTGGTTAGTATGCTAGTTTAGATATATCTGCAATACAGTGCTTCTTACATATTGCACCTTTAAGCAGTATTGAATAAGATAACACCAAACAGCCAGAAAAACAATCCTCCTTTAAGGTTAGCTTACCACCAGGCTGAAAACTGATCTTTCTTTCCCACTCTGGTGGGACTCTGTTTACACTGCTAGCATAGCTGCTTTGGACCAAGCTGGAGCTAGCTGGTTAGCGTGCTAACTTAAGTAAGCCTTGATATCTCTTCAATACAATGCATAGCATTAAAACTGTTATTTCTTCACATTCTCTTTCATATGTCTAGTTGTTGTTTTTATGTTTTCAACAAAAATTCTTAAACATTGCAATTTTAAAATATTACTCAATATAAACAACAAATTGAAACAAAATGCTGGCTCACCTTGTGTCATTAAGATGCACAAGAGAAACATGTTATCGTTCTCACGCCCACTGCCTTGTTCCATTTCAATTCACATTTACACTTCCTACCTACATTTGCCTTAAAATTATAGACTTTTTTACTGGAACCACTTCCCAAAGAATTACTCACTACTCATTGAAACTGTCATCAGGTTTTTTCTTGCACTGTCTTAAATTCAGCTCTAAGACCACGTGACGAGGCCAACACTGCTAAATGCTGTGAGTGCATCGAGGCTGTTAAGGAATGGGCTTGAAGAGAAACTCATGGCAGAAGTTGCCCTAAAAGCCAGAAGCAACCCCCGAGCCAGAACCTGACAACATGACTGATGCTAGCTGGCAGCTGGCTACACACTCCTACTGTTAGAGAGGCAGAAAGATAGAGAGAGACAGCGGGGAGAGATGAATGATTCGGGTCAGCGTCAGAACAGGATTGATTTGGATCAGAACCAAAACCACTGATGGCTTATTGAGACAGAGATGGATGGAGCGATGGAGAAAGAATGACTAATAGATTTTAGATACAGGATGTCAAGCTGCCAGTTGGCTTCTGCTGGACGGAGGAGGTCATTGGAGGGGGAGGGGGTGTGTGAAGCACGATGGCTACATGGCTAAATACCACACACACACACACACGTACACACATACACACACACACACATCTTCCAGCCTTGGCTGCCAGTCAGACATGGACCTGATGCTTTTTAAGCACTGCAATACTCTGCATAATTAATTAGGCATTACTACATGCCACGATTAGGACATTACATCTTGTATACAATAGAGGATGTTAGAAAGGTTTGGAGTAGATTTCACATGAGCACTCAAACTCCTGCCGCTGTAAGTACGTGCTAGGTGCCTCATCCCCATGCACCTCAGAGCATCCCATCTATTGTCCAACTATTGTCTGTTCTGCATTGTCCTCTATAGCAGCCAAATGCCCAGAACCACTGAACACAACACTGGACACAATGGACAGACACTGAGAGGAGCTGGCTCTTGGCAGAAAAGGCCCACGCGCACACAATAAACATGCACATGCATACGGTATGCCAACACACATATAGCACACACATTAACACACAAACTTATTATAGACATACACACAGTCATGGGCAGGAACACATGCTTACAGCTGCTCAAAGGCACAAAGCTGGCATAACAATGGCAGGCAGAGAGGGCCAGACTCGTATACAAGCCCCTATGGGGTTGGAGGGGATACACACACTACACACTACACACACACACACACACACACACATACACACAAAACAAGGGCCTACATCCCGAAGGCAGAGAGTAGAAACAGAGACGGTCCACAGTCAGAGGATCACCATATAAAAGACAGACACAAGAGAGGGGATGACAAAAATGATGTTGATGTGGGGAAAAAAGACAGAGAGAATGATATCAGCCCCATTGAGAGAAAGAGAGAGAGAGAGCCACAATGTCTGATGGGACAGAGCTCCTCCTGTATGTTTCTGTGGCTCAGAGAGTGTCAAAAAGAAAACACTGGTGTCAAGTGAATTGTATCATGAAAGAAGGGAAAGTTGTACTCCCATGAGATGTGTCTGGCCGTCCTGTCTGATAGAGAGTTAAGGATAAGGCAAGTTGTGGAGAGACATCTGTCGGCCTTACCAGCCTCTGATGTTCGGGCCAGTGACAGAAAAACTGCCTCTGTTTTGCAGCAAAAATCAACAGTGGCAGCTACGAGGCACAGTGGGTGTGCGTCATGCAGCTGCAGTTAGCAAACGCGGCCGTGAAAGTCAAAATGCATTTTAAACGAGAACAAATGACTGTGTGGACTCCCCTCATGACGAGAGAGGCCAGACTGTTGACCGACATGCAACCGTGTCCAGTAATTCTGAGCCCCAGCAGGTAATGTCACGACGTAAGTCTGACTTTTGTCGCCACAGCTGGTCGGTTTGACTATCTGGCATCATTCAAAGTGGCACCAGCCCCTTTTTAAATTATTGCCAGCGAGAAGATGTTCAGACATGTATCATGCTGTGACCAACTTGTGAGGTCTTGTTTGTCCTGTGAGGCTCGGAAATTTGCTGATAAGGGCGCGCGCAGCACTGTTATGTGAATTTGAGTGACTCGGCACAAGCTTGATGAGTGAGGAAACAAGATATATCACTTAGCAGGCTTGTCTTTTTTTTGGCAGTGCTTTAGGAACAACATCAATGTCACGACACATGACCAAACTGAGAAATTGTTATTGAATAATTAAAGTGGAACGTGTAAGATTGAACCGAACAGCTTGACTGATGCGTACTTGTGTGGCATCTGCGACCAAAAAGCGTGCAACCGGGTGTTTGTTTGTGTGTGACGGAGGGAGTTGCGTATATGTGCACTCAGGTGTGTACTCATTAACTAGAGTGGCAGTGCTAGGATACATGCTCACGTAAGCACTAAGAGAGAAGCAGTGAAGGATGCGCTGTGAATAAATGTGAAACACGTGTTGAATTTTCATCAGCTGCATTTTGCCATCGTCTCATGTAGCTAGAGGGGACTGCAAGACATACCGAGCATTAGAGGATTTATCTAAAATGCAATACTGCCGGTTCGCTCCACCTCTTTAGTCAGTTGTGGCTTTGTTTATTCATCTATTCATCTGATGCAGTATTTTAAAATAGATGAGCAGTTGAAAAATATTATCATCTAGACACATTTCTTTGAACAGGGACTCATTAACCTCAGTGGCTTTAAGTCATACAGCTGCTTCACAATAAAAGCCTCTCAATGGCTCACTTGAGGAAAGTTCAGGAACTGTCCAATTTGCATTTACAGTAGATTTTTTTTTTTACAGCTATGAGAACATGCAACATCAAAAATATTTTTTAAACCATGTATTTATTAACTTTTCCTTTATTCCAACAATAATAAACAGGTGAAATACAGTCATCACAAACCGCATTAGGCTATAATTCAACCATCCCCCTTTCATGATGTGCATAATGGTCTATAACAAATATAATTAATAAAATCATTTTATTAGAAAATGTATGTATGATGTATATGATCACATCCCGTTTTAAGGCATACATAAAAATTGTGATATAAGTGTCTGACAAGGTTTTTGCAGAAAAAAAGGTAAAACTTAAAAAAAAAAAAAAGGTGGAATTAAAACATTAAAAGCTGCAAAAAGGGATCTTTTTCTTCTCTTGCGTAAAAAATTACAGAATATATAAATATGCAGATGTTTGTCATTTCACATTCTTAACTGCTGGACACCAGACTTTCCCTACTTCGCTGTCAAGTCCATTGTATATGTGTACTCAAGTGCACTCAAGTCTTCTGGTTTGTATTGGACCAGGATTGGCTTCCAAACAATTAGTGATGTCACAAAATGAGCTTGTAGTCCCGCCTCTTAAAATCAGACTTTTTAATGAGCACAAAGGAAATTTACACTTTCAGCAGACGAATGTGAAAACAGCCTTCTAGCATGCACACACACAATTCGTCACAGTGAAGCTCAAACACTCAACTCCATTAACAAGAAGAAAAACACATTTTTCACTTGAGGGGGACTTAAAAAGATGACTCATTCAATGTTGTCTGCATGAGCACACATACAGGCCACCAAAATGTCCACACAGCTTGATTGAGGGCATGAACCTTTGCAGTAGCATAAAATGGTGAGTCAGTGTTGTTAACCGGAATCCAGGGGAAAGGCTAAGATTCTGGCAATTCTTAAAATTTCCCTGCTGTCAAATGTTTTTCACGAGATTTCAGTTGTGGGTAAGTCATATTAAATCGAAGTACTACTCACTTGTGTTACAGGTGATATTTGTTGATGTGAGAGTAAAGTTTGTGACATTGCAGCCAGACATTCATCAGACCACCAGTCTGCTCTGCGTGCTTGTGAACATTTCATGTTTCCCGTTCATCTACTGTATATCTGCTTGGAGAATTGGAGACACCTTCCCCTCAGATAAAACAAACAAATTGCAAGACAACAAGCTTGAGGCCAGGGCTTCAAAAGATACTGTCAGGGATAGGTGTGTGTGTGTGTGTGTGTGTGTGTGTGTGTGTGTGTGTGTGTGTGTGTGTGTGTGAGTGTGCGTGTGTGTGTGTGTGTGTATGTACAGTATACCACCAGGCATCACATACACAGGACGAGACAAAGACAGACTCTCAATCAGTTACAGGAAGCATTACCAGCTTACTGTTAGCTACCACGCTGGTGTCCAGTAAATACCTGTGTGTGTATGTGTGTTTGTGCATGTATTGCTATCTATGTGAGGACCCATTTCAGGTCTAAAAGTTTCCACATTGTGAGGACCTTTTTACTGGTCCTCAGTACTTCGAAGGACTGTTTTGAAAATAAGACATGGTTGAGGTTAGAATTAAATTTAAGCGAAGAGTTGGAGCTCTCCTTTTAGTTGCAGTTGTTAAAGTTTGGGAAAAAGGGATGTTGTATGTTATTAAGGGTCCTCATTAGTGAAGACACAGAAACGTGTGTGTGTGTGTGTGTGAGAGGTTATATTGTGCATCTTTTAAACAATATATGCCCACAAAAAATACATAAACTACAATTTTTAAATACATTAAAATTCAATCATGTTTGCACCTGTAACCTGGAATAACATGCAGAACAATCTAAAGCAAACTTTTTTTTTTATCCTTTGGGCAACTTAATTTTTTTAATCTAATCTTACTTACTTGCAAGATTCCTTGTTCTTGTTGTAGTTGATTCACCTGTTTTAAGTTTGAAATTTGAAATGTTGAACGTTTTAATTACTTTACTAATTTGGCTTTTTATTATGTTTTCCTTTTTTTCACCACTAATATGAGCTTCCTGTTTGTGTTTCTTGCTGCTGAGGATCTTTTGTCAATGCTTTGTACTCTGCTATGTTATAAATTGGGTCTTTAACAAGTTTTCAAGTTAAAATTACAGTTGAATGAATAAATTAAACCAATTTTCAAAACACAGTATCCATGACGTCCACTTTTAGCGAAACAGGGCTAATAGTTATTAGCATATTAATTCAGTCCAGAAGTTCCCGCTCCACCATCATCATATGATGACGTCACAGATGTTTTAAATCCCTTTTTTCAACTTGAGGAAACTTCAAATTGATGGATCAAAAACTTGTATTAGAAAGCGTCATAACTGAACAGTCCAGTACAGTAAACAGTTTTGAAAACGTCTCTTTGATAATAGTGCTCTGTGGGGAAAATGCATTTTGTTCTGCAGGAGAATTTCTTTACTGCAATACCACAAGTGGCCACTGGGAAAAACTGGAAGCAAGGCTGAGCGGCGCTGTCGTATCCAGGTCAATTATACATTAATTTATATTGGTTAGCTAGTTAGCGACAGCACGGTACCTTGGTGTGGTTTTGGGTGTGACAGACCTTGTTGCATTAACCCAAATCACTGTGGTTACGAGCCTGCTGGCTAGACTTTATTCACTTTGAGGAAAATGGCGTCTATCTACCCTTTTTCACCCAACAGCTTTCATGATTTTTTGCTGTATTTTACCAAAGAGGTCAAAGTGAAGGTCTGTAGGGTCATATTAGGTCTGCCTCTTTTCCTACCTGTCCACATATCTGCTTACCAATCTTTCTGTCTCTGCATCCGTCCTCTTCTCCATCTCCCTCCGCCTCTTTTCTATCTGCCTGTCTGCCTGTTAGCGACAGCAGCTGTGCGGGGATACATCTAGCAGGAAATTCTCTGTCTTGACTAGCTGTCTTCTCGCCTGACAGCAGAGAAGCTGAGAGCTGAAGAATCAGGAAACAGCTTTTATCTTGTCTGTCTCCTGCCTTTTGCTCCCAACTCCCAACTCTGCATCTGAGAGGAGACGCTGAGAGAGAGACAGAGAGAAAAACGCGAGGGTGGGGTGGAGGAGTCGAGCGATAAAAGCAGGACAGAGTGGGGAAATGATATTGCACAGAGAGAAAATGAAAGAAAGAGAAAGTGAGACAGAAAGCTGATGCCGGAGTCTCTCTAAGAAATTTTCTTTCTCCCTCCGTCTGTCTCCCAGTCTCTGTTTTTCTGGCTGTTTTGATGTATTCAGACAAACCCACAGTGCTCCGATGGTGAAACAGCCGTGCAGACACAACACAACAGATGAAGAGTGTCAGCTGGTGGTTAGAGGCTCACACATGCTGCTTATCTCTCTCTTTTTCTCTTCCCCAATTGCATTCTCTCTTTCCGCTCAATCTTCTGTCCTGCTCTCATTCCTCCCTTTCTTCTCCCTGCGTGGCTGTTGGAGTGAACTTGAGATCAATCATCTCCCAAACATTTGATCGCCAGGCGTGATGTATAGATTGCGCCTCCGAACCATTTGCACATAGCCGCTCTCGTCCCCACTCAGGATTCCCCCGGCTCGAGTGGTTTTTGTAACACATGAGTTATTATTTAATCATACTGGAGTGCAATGCAGAAACACATTAACTGGAGCTTCTGTTGTGTTGCAAATGGTTGCAGGAGTGTATCCATCATATGTAGTCACAGTTCATGGTGGGATAATATATATTTAACACATTTTCAGTGGGAGTGATGCTCGGGAGGCCACAGAAGTTGTTCTGTAAACCAAAATGTTGGCAATTTAGATAATGAAAGTAATTATTATTATGATAATAATAAACAACCACTGGTCAGAAATTAAACTTCCAAGTGTATAATATTTGACTCCTCTGTATTTTAGAGAGTTTTTAACAATAACATTAAGTTGTTCTTCCTGTGGTGATTAAAATAATCCCCCAGGTCTGATACATCTGATATAAAATCCCCAGACAAAGGGCTTTCATTGAATCTGGATAAACATTTTCCTTTTTCATGCCACTATTATGCATTTATTTGAGTGGTTGTTTTGAGATTTGGTTCTGTTCCTTTCTGGGGGGTTTTTTGTGTTGAAACATGACCACAAAACAACAAGTTGGCTAATACGGTTGAAGCCGCTGCCCTCTTGTGTTAAATGCTTTTCTTCAGTTGGCAGGAAAAAAAAAACATCAAATTCTGGCACTTGTTGCTTTTGGCGTGTTTGTTTTTTCTTTGAAGGCATAACTGAAAATTAAAACTTGCCAAAGAGTCAGTGTGAAAATGGTTTTCTGAAATGAAAAATTATTAAAATAAACTTTCAGATTCAATCACCAAAGTCCAAAGCAGTATTGTGTCAACGCTCCCCTGGGTCAAAACAAACTCGTCATTTTCAGTAAAAGCTTGCAGACAGGACAATTTTTTATTTTTCTTTCTAAGTTTTTAGTCGTTGCGGGGGGGTTTTGGGGTGGGACAGGAGTATTTTCTAGAACTAGGATGGAAACAGTGTGAAATGCACTCAAGTGTCACCCTCTACTTGCAACCCACGAGCATAAACAGAGATCTGTAGGATGTCAACTAAATTACAATTACTGCACAAATTAAACAGGCTTTAGATATTAAGCAGTTTCTCAATATTAGTTGTATTTTATTTCACTATTTGTGTTTATACTATGTTTTTATTTTGCATGTGGGCTATGTGCGGTGTCTGGTCCTTGTAGTCCTCTCTTTTTTTCCCCGTTCCATTTCAGCCACTATGTGTCATGCAGCCTGAGAGCAGCTATATGTGCTGTGTGCTCATTTTAGGTCAGCTGAAGGACGCCTACACAGGACTGGATGCTCTGGCTGCTGCCAAAATCAAAGCTGTCACCTTCTGACTGGCACCAGACCACCACACCATTATCAACGCAGGGTGGTGACACCATGCATTAATCTATTTGGAAATGTTGTCTGGAAAAAGTAATACAACATGTTTCTTGCTGTATGCAGTTCTCCATCCATAGGTGTTCGAAATGACGGATAGTTTTGTGGACACTGGCTTCATAATGCCAGGCTCAGATTTAGAGCCACTGTAATCTACAGTCAGCACTTCTGTCAGACCCTTAATGGTTTTACTGCACTCTGTATAGCTGAAAATGGCTGCATCATTGTATTCGCTCGGTGGACACACAGATATATGCACGTATGCAGGAACACACACACACATGCACAGACGCAGTAAAATAATGACCTTGACTAAGTAGCTCTCCAAATTGCAAGTGACTTTTAGAGCACTCTGCCTTTCTCTGCATTTGCCTCAGCCACATTCCCTCTTCACACGCCGTCTCTCGCTGGTGGACAGTGTGTGTGTGTATGTGTGCATGTGTCTTCGTGTTTATATGTTTTATCAGGACACAGATTGTTTTCAAGTTGTGCCAGGGCAAGACTGAAAGCAGATGAGACCTCAGTGTGGATCCTGTAAAGGAGCTGTCTTTAGGCTAAAACTGAGAGTATTTCGTCTTTTTAATAATCTAAAGGTTTATTTTGCAGTTTTGTAGGTCCTTACATTGGATGTCAGTTTTTTTTGTCTACATGTAGGAGGTTATGCCTGTCTGAATCCAGATTGTAAAGAAGAGACGTTGGTTATTGGGCTATAAAGGTACAGTATGTTGAGGCGAAACTGACCCCTGCAAGTGATTTGAAGGATCCCATCTCTATGAACATGGTCCACTCAGTGATTCCTGGAATATGGCACATATTCATTACTGCAGACAGTAAAAGCATGTGTGGCAGTGTTTTCAGGAAAGGACATCTGTCCATCGTTGATTGTGCATGTGTGTGTCAGCATGTGCTCTTTATACATCTGTTCATTTACTCTGTGTTGGTGCGTGTGTTGTCATTGCGCTCTCGTCTTTTTTAATGTGTGCATGTCAAGCGTGTGTGTCTGTGTGTGTGTGTGTGTGTGTGCATTGGGGTCACCGGTAATTTGAAGTGTGAACGCTTGGTTTCTCCCCAGCATGATGATTTCCTCTGTCAGCAAACTGTGAGCCGGAAAATAGACCCGTATTATGATGAGATTAACTTTAACGGTCAAGGATTCCAGATCTTTCCTACAAAGTCACTGAAGATTAGGACGTTCAATGACACTTCTCTGGGCTCGGCACTTCTCTTCAGTTCAGTTGAGCCGTTTTGTTTGCTCTGCTGAGTTCTCCTGTCTCCTGTGTTGATTTCATTTCGTGTTACAGTATGTGGCAGATTGGCTGCGGGAGACAAACAAACCAGAAACTTTATATGTTTTACGCTTGATACTGACAGAAGGATGAAATCCCTCAACTGGCTCAGAGCAGGAATACATCCTTTTTTTTTACAGGTTGCATAATTTGAACAGGTGCTCATTCACCTGTTTGTAGTGTAGAAAGCACATATGTACATAAACCATCAGGTTGTACTTCTCTTGCAAAGACACTTTCACAACTTATTGCTCTACACGGGTTGTGCTGCATTATGATATTTTCTGCCATTTCAATCTTATCAAATTAGGGTTAGGATTAGTGGGTGAGACCAAACCGTCTGCTGCGAAGTGTTAAGACACATTTTTAATTATTAAATCTGCTCCTTCACATCCCTCCTACCTGCTCACACTATTAGAGATCTAAAATGTCAATTTCTTTAACATGTCCTCTAACAACTCTGACATCAAAGTAAGCGTTAAGATTATCGAATATATACGCGGCTCATGTGTTTCATTTTATTTTGAGCGAAAAAAAGGACAAAGCTGTATTTGTCTTTTCTTCTCAGATACGATGGATAAGGAAGATTAAAGACATCTTGTCCTGACAACTTAGAATAAAAGCGAGAGAACAATCTGACAAGACTTAACAAAACCCATCGCAGAAAGGTAGAACTTCAAACAGAATTTAAAAAACTGCAGACGATGAAGGAGAGATGCAAACACACCACCTCAGGCTCCGTCTTCTCTCTTCCTGCATGCCTGTCTGTCAATCTGTCCACCTTTCACTCTCAGAAAAGTGACATTTATCCTGCAACGCTGCGGCTGCTGGAGCAGCTGCAGCAGCTGCAGCCAGTTCTTGCTCTCATGTTGCAAATTAGAGCTTGGCTGTCATGTTGTCATTAAAAACCTGTCTGTCACTGTGCTGCTCCACGCTACCCAACAATCACCGCAATCCCTGTATCTCTGCTGCATAAATAACAATAAAGTAAACTGTCTTTAAATAGTACTCTGACATTGGATCAGATGTAACAACTGTAAGGTTTGATTAGATTTGAGTATGTGTGTGTGTGTGTGTATGTGTGTGTGTGTGTGTGTGTGTGTGCGCGCGCATGTAGGTGTTTGTGTATCTGACAGTTAGCTGCCGGACGAGCTGTCACAGCTCTGTGCTCCTCCATTTCCTATAGACTGATTATTATAGAGCTATTATCTCTCTCTTCTCTCTCTCTCTCTCTCTCTCCCTGTCACGCACACACACAGAGACACACAGAGACACACACGCACGCACACACACATCGCTGTGAATGTGATAGTGACTGCTGTGTAATACTGTACATCACACTGCAAGCTCTGTCATCACAACCACTTTAATTAGAACTTCCAGAAGAGTGTGTGTGTGTGTGTGTGTGTGTGTGTGTGTTTTCGTGCTGTGATTTTCCATCCAGTCTAATCAAAACTTGCAGTGATCAAGTCAGTCGCTGATAGAGGAGATGCAAACTTTACTGTTATCTGAAAGGCATCTAATCAGAATGGCCACGTCTTGTTCTTTAATGGTTTGTACAAAGCACGCATTTTGTTTTTTTATATCGGGCCGCAAACAGATTTTCTTCTCCAAAGGCCCAATCCAGAATGTATTACCGCCAATCCATGTGTGGTATGTTCATATTTTAAAGGCAAAACTCTGCAGACACTTTTAATCAATCACCATCAACATACTTATTACTAAGTAGCTATAATTTATTAATGTTACATTTGTTACTATATTTTATAAGCTAAAGAGCAGGCTAGCTGAATTAGCAATATTGTCAACGCTTGCTAACTTGCACATTGTAATCAAACGCAGCTAGCTAACAATAAAAAGGTTTACATTTTTGTCATTATAGACATGCTACACATAGTTTGGTTCGACTCCAGGATTCAGTCGTTCAGTTCGTTTAATACACACCACCAGTTCGCAAAAGAGGTGTCACATATTACTCAGCACAGACAGTAGCACTGTAAAGTAACTTATTACTGTCAAATTATTTAAACTAGATATATAATGCATTCCATGTTGGCAGTGCTGTGCCCAACACTAGTTCTGATAACATTTTATGATATTATTGGCTCTAAATTGAGACAATATGCTTCCTCGTGGTCACTTCAATGAAACAGGCTGTTTATGTTTGTTTGAATGGATAGGCTTGTACTTGTATTTCCAGTCTATTGACAGATTCACCCATTCACTCACACATTCATACACTGATGTTTTTGCAAGGTGCCAACTGCTCATCAGGAGCTTCAGTATGGAGTTCAGTATCTTGCTCAAGGAGACTTCGCTAGGATTTGAACCAGTAACCTTACGATTACCAGATGACCCGCTCTACCTCCTGAGCTACAGCCGCACAGGAGTTTGGGCTGCTCACAGACAAAACGTGCCAGAAGCTAACTGCACCAGCAATACAAAGCGGCCATATTTTGAAGTAAACACCACTAGCCTAACTGGAACTTATATATGCATGGATAGCTGGGAAGTGGGTTATTATACTGTGGTAGAAGTTTGTATTTATAGAACCAAACTTGTCATCAGTCCACCATCAGGTAGAGTGTGTTGGATGTGGTCACTCAGCCATTGAAACTATCATCAACTAAGTGGCTATATAGTTTTCATCTTACAAAGTTGTGGCTTAGTTAGCTAGAAGTACATCATTTATATGTAAATGATATAAGTTATTGTCTTAATCTTTCACCATAGGATTCTCCAAGACATTTCGTGTCTGAGGTAATGTCTGAAAAGCACTGTATCAGATTTCTTTTCTTGCCCTTTTAAGACACCTTACATTCTCGCCTGCCTTGTTCTGTCTCCAGCATCACAAGCCGGAGCACAGCCTTGCATGTTGCGCTATGTGTCTGTAATTCCCACCGACAACTGTGTTAATGGATGACAATAGCAGAGAGGAGAGCGCCATATGTCTCAGCCTGGGGCAGCACGGAGAATGGCAGGGTACACAAAGACGAATATACGGAGGGGGAGATGTGAGAAGAAGGGGTTGAAATGGAAGCAAGGGGAGGGATGAGTAAGGGGGCTGTTGGTGGGGGGGGGGGGGGGGACTCCAGGAGGTAAAGAGGAGGAGGGAGAAAGAGGCCTGGAGAGATGGGAGAAAAGAAGAGGCTGTCAATGTTAAAGAAGAGGACAGAGGAGAGAAAAAGAAGGGACATTTAAACAAACTTAGACGAGGAGAAAAGAGAGGAAAAGAGGCAAGAGGGGGATAGAAGAGTAGAAGAGGAGGGTTTGGATTAAGGGGGCAGGATAGAAGGTTTCTTCCTCTCCGCCATGTTTTCTTTTCATCCATTTCTCCGTCTCATCCATACGACTCTCCTCCCCCCTTCCTCCTTCATCTGCATCTAAATATCAGCGATCAAACTGGAAATCATTTCAATTGTGGCCAGAGTTTTTTCACTGGTGGATAGTTGAAGCAAATGTGCTTCCTGACTCGGCTGAATTGAGAGGGTGCTGTTTGTAGTGAAGCCATGCATGATGAGGCTCCAGCACTGAACATTATGACTCGTAAACATCGCTGCTCCATCCTTCAGAGGAGAAACTGTTTTATTGCAGTTTTCAAGAAGTCGTTGCATATTTACACAGTTTTTTTGGGGGTGTTTGCAACAATTATGAGTTCACACAGTGTGGTTCTAGTTCATAGACATTCCCTGTAAGGTTAATGTAGAGTTAATCATTCAAATGTATGTATTCCATCTTTATTGTTGATATTACATACAATTTTGTTTATTGCTTTTTCTTTGTTAAACGTTAACTCTTCTCTTAGCTGACAAAAATGCATTTGTCATCCTGAAATAGTACTGACAGTTCCCCCAGCTTCTTTTTATAACCTAGAATGTTTTGTTCACCTTAAGACTGAATCATTTTTTATTGCTCGATGTGTGTTTAAAGTTTATTCGCCAGTTTTATGACATCCCAAGCCTAAAATGATTGATTTAATATTGGACGACCGTTTTTGTCTTGGTTCTGTTATATTATACATTGTCTGCTTTCAAGGGTATCTAGGGATATGCAGCAGGGGCCAATAAGTGCACACATAGATGAGAGCAGGACTTTGTCACTTTCCTGTCGCCAGTGCAACCATGCTCCCTTTCGGGTGTAGAGAAATGTTGTTAACGTGCCAATGCCAACCTGATAAAGCTACTTGTAACATTCCTAAAAGTGTGTTGCATTTTGCAATGTCTACGATTTTCTTTCCTTTCCACAAAGGACAAAGGACAGTAAAAGAAGACATCTGAAGGCAACACGCAGTCTCCAGATCCCCACATTTTCTATACAATAACAACGATTGCAGATCAACAGCGAAAACAACGTGATTGCTTGCCTGCCTAGCCTTTGGGTTTGGTTATTTGCTGCACATCTCAATCCAAAGTGGCCCAAATTTGTTAGACTTCATTTAGGCCACATTTGCCATGTCATATGTGGGCCGTTTAGGTCCACATCCAGATGAGCCAATGTTTACCATGTCTTTGCCAAAACTGGCCCAGATATGTATTTAGATAACCGGGCCACATATCCTGCGCCACACATGAGCCACTTTTGGATTACACCTGGATTAGCCTTTATCAACTCTGTCGTGTTTTTGCCAAAGTGGCCCTCATATGATTTATGATTTACTGTCAGTAGAGGGACTGCTTTCACCCAAAATGAGGCAGGGACATGACACAAGGGCAAAGTGTCTGGATTTGCAGCTCCTATCTATGTAAATGTACATGAGATGGTACGAACACCATGCTGATTTGTTTTTGTAATGAGCTTTATGTTTTATGTATGCTTCCAGATGTGTTTGGGGAGCAGAAAAAATGATCAGTTGGACTTTATGAGCGCGTGCTTCTAAACGTCTTTGGCAACATAGCTTTCAGGATTTATTTTGTGTTGCTTTATTACGGCATCGCACATTAGCATGAAACCCCGTTGATTTACATTCGAAGGTTACAAAACTCTCAAAACTGTCGAGATATCCGCATTTAAGGGCCGATGAGATGGCCCTGTTCTGAATAACTTTGGATTACAGTTTTGGTGGTCGGTCTGTAATGGCTTCTGATCAGAAGTACATCTCATCTCTGCTGCCAGAGCTCCACTTGTAGTGTTCACGAAATCCCAACTTCTCTCTCTCTCTCCGTCCCATCTCCTTTCATGTCTCCCCTTTCATCTCCCCATCTCCTCCTCGTCCTCGACTTCCTGTGTTACTCTTGTCCTGCTGCATCCAGTCGCACACAAACTCCCTCCATTCACATACACTCGTCTTTATCTCCCCACATACAGCTCCAAATTATGGAGTTAACCGGTCCATTAACAGGAAGAAGAGAGGGAGCCAACATGTCAGATATCAGACAGGACAGCTTGAGAGGAGTGGAGGGGACAAAAGAGGAGAGGAGGGGAGGGGAAGAGAAGAGGAGAGGAGGGGACATCTTATTGAAATGGAAATAGAACAGGCCAATTAAAACATTTCACTGGGAGCTTGTTTGCATCTCCAGCTCAGCTCTCACAGATTATATATACAGCACATTATGGAGTAATGAATATGTATAAATTGAACTCCTCAATTATCACGCCACCACTGGGTCTCAATTAATACGCCGTGCTTCTCAATCATAATCTAAATGAATATATTTCCTGCGCTCGTGATGTGAAAGCATTCACCTTTAAATCGCACCACACTGCGGGTGAAAATTGATCCCGCACTCCCAGACTTCGTTCATCCGTTTAACAATAACCAAGCACAGTAAAGAGTATTATAATGCAAACAAATAGACTAAATCTTTTTAGAGACTTATGTGAGGCAATGGGAGCGCTAATAAGTATTAAATGTGTTTCCGCCGCGCTAATGATTTAACTCTTTTGTTGTAAATACACCCTTTTGAATCATGACTGACTGGTAGAGAAAAGTAAATATGAGTCCAGCCTCTTGAATGCCTCCATTGTTTTATCACTGAGCTCAAGTAATTGTGCCGGAAAACATGTAGAATCCACCATTCAGTGCAGTTTACACATAGCTACAGCACATTCCCAGCCAGCCCCAGGCCATCCTGTCTCTGGATGGATGGATGGATGGATGGATGGATGGATGGATAGATGGATAGATGGACAGATGGATAGATGGATGGATAGATAGATAGATAGATTTTATTTTATTGATTTTTTCTCTTGATTGTATAATTAGCTGCAACACTTTACAAGATACCAGATTTAACATGCTGTAAAACATTTGATTCTCATCCTGTGAAAAGACATCTTTTTATCTTGTGAGTGTGGCTGCATCATGGCGCTGGGACTTGCACGTCGCCTGTGGTTGTCCTGTACGTTTGTTTCGATCGATCCCCGTGCACGAGTGGAGTGTTGAGAGAGAGAGAGAGAGCACGGACTGAAACCCGCCTTATTTTTTTTGAGTTTGTTTGTGTCACACTAGCCTCTTAAGTGTATTTTTACATAGAGAGCGCCTTTAGTCTTCCGTAAAAGCTGAACGATGATGCTCTGTTCCAACTCGACTTCCAACTGTTCTCCGTGCCCAGAGCGAGCTCGGGCCAGGCCTTTCAAGTCATTGCAGGAGTCGTTCACGAGTGGGATGAGAAACTCCTGTGTTTCCCAGCTCACCTCAGTCTTTAGTTTAACAAAGGGCAAAGGAGTCTCGGAGGAGCTAATTTGGTGTCTGGAAAGGAACTGTGTTACTGCACTGTCACTTCAAGAACAGAAAGAAATGTTGACAAATTTATCAGCTAAAGTACTCGGCAAACAATCTTTCTGTCTTCTCCCTCTCTCCCATGTGTTTTGTGTGTGTGTATGTGTGTCCTCCGGAGCCCCCAGTCCCTTTGAAACCACCAAGTCTCATGACTCCAAACATGAGCCTGAAGCTTTATGTGAGGCTGGAATATAATCAGAAGCAGCCAGAAATACTCATAAACACCTCTCGCCCAGCAGATCCCGCCAGGAGCTCAGCCTTTGAATCAGATGGTCATTGCCACAGTTAAAGGGCCCCTTTGGACTCTGGTAGGGGTGTGACACTGTCCAGCATTTCACTAACTAGTAAAGACGGTATAAAAGAGCTGTTTGCCTTTGCAGATGGACAAAAATAAAACCATGTGCTAGTACTTGACCTGGAGCAGGAAAAGCAGCTATCTACCCGAGAGATAGAAGGTATCAGAATTTAAGCTGCAGATATTTGCCTCAAAACAGCGACTGATCCCGGGAGCTGTCAACAAAACTGTGCCTCTGTGACACCTTGCACCACGAGTGAGAAGTCACAAACGTCGAAAGTTGACACTTGACTTGCTCCGTCAGATGACTGTGCCCCTGCAGTCAGGTGGCATCTGAGTTTACTTCCTGTCGGCACATACTTCCCTTGTTGGACTCACATTTGGCACGTTAAAGTCTGATCGGGTGGATGCCGTGGTCGATCAGTGGCTAACGCAGTCGCTGCATTTGAATCCCTGCTGTGTGGAAGTCTCGTTTTCTCTGGGTGACTGTGTGGGTAGCCTCCTTGTAGTCTGAAAACATGCAGGTCAAGTGAAGTCTGTTTGTGTGATAGTCCTTTCTCCCTGCATGTGCCGCAATCGGCCCATACATTAAGTTTTTTCACGTACAGGATTGTACATAAAAACTGTAACTGATGAGTGCACGGATAGATATTGGACTTAGTTTTTACCATGGGACAGTCACTGTCCCATGACTGGAGCACTCATTTTACACCTCATGAATGCTGGCTTGCTTTACTATTCTCTGTGGCGTTTGGGTTTTGGATGATCTGTGTCACCACACGCTACAAGACGCATTTTTATGTTTTTCCAAATAGACCTGCAAGGAAGAGTCAAGTCAATCTTAGGAGAGTTAATTGCCAACTGTTTTCGATCGTCTATAAATTGTTTCAGTCCTTCATTGATCAAAGTGTTTGTTGGTTACAGCTCATTAAATATAGGGATTCGCTCAGTCAGTCATGATAGTGGATGAACAGTCTTGAGGTTTTGTTTGTCGGTTGGACATAATAAGATGACGTTAATTTGGACTCTGGGTTATTGTAATGCGCTTTTTTTTTTTTTAATTTTCATGACTTTTTATAGACCAAACAGTTAATTGTTTAACTTGGAAATAAAAAGCAGATATATTTGCTGTTTGTTTAGGTTGAAAATATCCGCAGCTCTTCTTGACAAAACACACGATTTTGACGCCACGACAATGGATGGAAATGTCTCCACAGCGTCTTGAAAAAAAGAACACCTGGTTTTGTCACAGTCAAAACAGGTGGAAGTGTGTCCAGGTGTTCCTAAAAATATCCAGTCATTCGTGATTTGAACTGCGGTTAGTCGCTGGCAGCCTTATAATAATGCCACCGCCATCCCCTCCTACTCTTGCTGCCACAGGTGGCTCATAATTATATAATACGAAAGAGAAAATGCCACATTTGGTACACATGTCAACCTTGGACGTTCCTGTGGTTTGGTGACTGGGCTGAGCAACCGGTGCTCAGAAAGGTAGACATGGAAAGCCCTGGCTGCAGAAGTTCTTGTTTTGTCCTTTCTCTCTGTGCAATAAGCCGCAGCACTTCTTGACTGGTAAATGTTACGAGGAGTATAAAACAAATGTTGCATGCATCAGTGTATGAATCTCCCTATCATATACTATATAACATGTAGTTGCGCCTATGAAGTCACTTCAGGTCCAGACCCTAACAAGGATTGTAGTATGTAAGTATGGACACCAGTTTGAAATAGAAAAATAAACACAGAGCTGGTTAATTGAACCTGATGATAAAATCATTCCTTATTTAGTAAAAAAAGTAAAAAAAAAAATTGCTTGAATAAACATGTGGCAGGAAAAAGTGTGTAATAGCATCTAATCTGAGTCAGTCTCCGAGAAAATAATGCAGCCACGAGTTTGTGGTAGTGCTGAGACCTCTGCTCTCTGTCTCCCACTCTGACAGCCTCTTAGATGAATGCTTTCTGCTTTCTGGAGCTGACTTTGTTGTTTTCCCAGGCAGCCATGTGCAACTAGGCTAATGAGTACATTTAGCTGGAAAATGCTGAGGTAACACTTTCATCACACTGTGTGCGTGTGCAAGAATGTGGGTGCGCATGCGGCCATGGATTTGTGTAAGTGTGTGTGTGTGTATGTGTGTGTGTGTGTGTGTGTGTGTGTCATCTGTTTATTAAGGTCACAGTGAGAGATTGAAGTTTGAGCTAAAAAAAATAATTCTCTTCTCTTCCTGCTTCTTGCATCACACCTTTCTAGTCACAACCATCTCTTCCTCCATCCTCCTCTGTCTCTAACTCACCCCACTCCTTCCTTAACTCTCTTCCTGTCTAATCTTCTCTCTGCATCCAACTTTCTTCCCGTTTCTATGCCATCCGTCCCTTCCATCCTTCAACTAACCCCTCTTACTGTTTGTGTTTCAAATAAAGAAAAGTAGGAACGAGAGAGGAGGGGCTGTTGTGGACATACTTTGGTTGTTTTGAGACTGATGCTGTCGCCCGTTCTGCTGATCTGTACATGCTTCTCAATCTTTCTGGTAAACAAAAGTTCTGCTGCTGCAGTGAAAAAGTCAGAAGTTAGATTGTTTTGTATACGATGTTAATTAGACAGCGACTGGACTCGGAATGAATCCGCAGCTGTTCTTGTCACACAATAACGTCACAAAGCTTATTTGCAGGAATGTTGATTTCTTGAAGACCTGCAGTGTCAAAAGTGTCACTCTGGAATGAGACTTTATTCTCTCCAACCCTGTTCCTTTTTAAAAACGTTGCCTTCATGTAGGAGTCTCACAGTAGTGATATTTTTGGAGAGTATCTGCAGTAGTTTGAGTGACGTTAGCAGGGAGTTTTTGCTCCAAAGTACAAACAGAAAAGCGTACTTGAGGCAGTGACTTTGGCCTTTGTGAGCTTCCCTCTGCCCCTCTGAGTGAGTCATCGTAGAACAAATGGGACCGGGATGAATTTGCAAATCGTCACAAAATAAAATTCAATTATAGGTTTGCAGCTAATCTGGGGAATAAAAAAACACTGACTGGTTACTCATTGAACTCAGAGGACAAAAGACTTGAGTTTGTTTCAGCTCCTCACTTGGTGCACTGCTGCAGTAAGAGAGAGTTGCTTGTTTGTGCACTTTGTTTTGTTTTCTAATTATTTAGATTTCTAATCTAGCATTAGTGAGGACAGTTCTTCACTTTTTCTCATCCTGGTGGGTTTGCGTCTCTGCTCTGCTGATGCTTGTCCTCTGTGCATCTGTTCAGTACTGCAGGAACACTGTTTCTCCTCATCACTCTGCACTTGTTTTTACAAATTACAGAAGTCCTAGCGGGGGCGCTGCATGCAGCAAAATACATTTTTTGACTTCTCATTTTTCATAATTATACACGACTTTATCACAAAAATGAAATTAAACAGAGGGTTATACAAAGTGCTGATACAAAAACAAACTATGAACATAAAACTTTCCATATGATTGATTACACTTTATAATAAGGTACACAAAATTGTAATTGAGTGAGTAAAGAAATTAATCAAGAATCAGTAAGTCCTAAAAAGGAATTATACAATAACAAATATATAACACTATAATAACAAAATATCCTGGATAATTATATGTGATTCTTAGACTATATAGTAATTATGAGTTACTAAAGAACAGATAGGGAGATACTTTATTAATGAATCATTAGGTAATGATTCATTAATGAATATTTGTGACTCAACAATCAAACCACCTTCCTAAAGCGCTGTTCATGAGTAAGTATGAACGAGCCGCTGAGTGGCACAACCCAGGGACGAATCATTAATTACTCATTACTTAATCATTAGTTACTCTTTTTGTGCACCTTCATGTAAAGTGAAACATAAACATGTTATTACTGAGTAGACTCATTAATTACGTAATCATTATACTGAGCAGTTACCAGGTAGAAGCAGTAATTGCTAATGTCTTAATCTATATTTACTCTTTAGTGAAACATTACCAAACACAGCTTGCTAACTAGCTAACTAATGATTAGGTAATTATATTAGTACTTAATGAGTCATTATAAGTTTGTGCCACTATGCAGCTGATTCACAGGTTATCAGGAACAACTCACTAAGAGAGGGGTCAGTATGTCGATTCATAGATATTTATGAACAAATCATTACCCAATGATCAATGAATACAGTATCTCCCAGCCTGTTCTCCATGTTTATCTGCTATATAGTCCTCAAATCACAGTTATTCAGGAATTACTCTTTTATGATTCATAAATCATGAATTTGTTCCTAAATTCCTTTACTTAGTAACTACTGACATTCGTGTGAAGCTTATAAGTGTTACCATGTGGCAGTATGACTGATAATTTTCACTGCGGTGTTCACTCAGCTGCAATATCCAGAATGATGATGAGGAAACATATTTTGATTTATAGGATATAATGAACTATTTAGTATCTTGCAGTGACGTGTTAAAACATTTCAGTGTGTAAATTAATGTCATTCTTGTCTGCTGCATTTCAAACTAACTACAGCATCGTTTACAGGTCTCAAACAAATGTAGATCAACTGAGCTGCAAACATTCCCATCTCTTCTCTCACTTAATAATAGGCAATCACCTCCAACAGGGGTTATTGCATTTGCTGCGAGGAAAGCAAACCAATTACAAGGAAGTTTGTGTTCAGCAAACCGTGAAAATGCCATATCACATCATGCAAACAGAAGGAACAGATGCTATTTCACCCCAAATGAACCACTTCTTTTGGGGAGCACAAATGAGTGCAACTGTACTGCGCTGACCTTATAACACAAAACATGTTTGAACGAGTCTGCGGAGGTAGACGGCTACATTTCTTCCAGACAAGAAAAAACAGAGCTGAGGTTCTGTCTGCGAAACAGTAAAGGTGTTTCAACAATATGTCAGATTAAGACACAGACACTGTCTAACAGAGTGCGTTGTCTCATGCACGCCCACACAAACATGCATATACAAGTAGGCCTCTGCATAAGGGCACACAAAGAAAATACTGAAATCCGACTCTAAATCATCAATGATGTGCTGTTTTCTACATGAACGCTGTAGTATATAGAGCACCCAAATGCCAGACTCCGCTCGGAGTGCTTGTTTGTTGTTGTTGTTGTTGTTGTCGTTTATTATTTATTTATATCTGCCTTGCCTATTGTTGTAGCGCTAAGTTATTTACCCCCAGCTGCCAAAGCAAAATCACGAGGACTAAACAGTGCAAATGCAGTCGTTATCACTGCTAATTCAACAATGATATGCGTTATGTAAATGTGTCCCCTTTTTTTCCCTACACAGTTCATTCTTGTTTTGTTTCATTATGCCGTGTGAAAAAGCTTGCGTCTCATTTATTTGCCGTAGAAGTTGAAAGACCCCAGAGCTGCTGTAAGAAAAGACACCAATCCGCGTATCTATGGAAGGACTCCCACATCCACTGTGAGATCGGTTTTATGTTGTTAGTTTTGTCAGCCACTCCCCGTCTCCTCTCTCTCTGCTTTTCCATCTTCTGTCTCCCTCTATTTTCTGTACTGCTCCTCTTTCCTCATTTCCAGCCCTCTAATCACATACTTGTATCTCTCTTGTGTGCGTTTGAGGAGGAGGGAGGGGCGGCTATAGTAATAAGACCATTAATCATTGAGAATAATTCGCGGAAAAAAATCAGCCAACCTTGTTGAATTTGACAGCCACCATATTGGATCTGTACGCTGCAACATAATATATGGTCAGATAAGAAGCTTTGAGTGTGACCCATGAGGTGTTTTTGCAGTGTTCTGCACATTTGTAAGAGTCTTTGTCCAAATTCGCTGTGATTTACATCCAAACTTATGCATCGTGGGTTCTTTTCAATTCATCATCTTTTCAGGGCAACAATTGGCAAAAAGAAAAGAAATCACAGTATACTGTTTGACTGTGCAGCATACTCCCATAGTGTTCAGATAGTGTTCATAATATACATTTGCTTCCCTAAACCTAAACTCTATTCAGAGGCATCATGGCTAAGAGCATCATGGCTGCCAGTTCCATCCTTACAAAACCAACCATATGGCCGCTACAGGGCTGATACAGCAATTTCAACAGCAGCTTATAAAATCAAAACTGTTCTTCCATTACAGTCAACTTTAATCAATTCTCTCATCTATAAGTGTTGGTCCTCATAGGATCTTTGACCATATTGGAGGCGATATACTGTATTGTGTTAGTTTGACCCTAAAGGCAGCCCAAGAGGTAGACAGGCAATTTCTGGCAGTCTGTCGCTTGTTAGTTCGTTTTCTCCATTTTGCAGTGAACGCTAAGAAAGCCCATTATACAAACCTAACAGTGCTCAGACTAATTTCCTCAATCTCAAGTACAGTTCAACCCAAAATCAAAAAGACATATAACAAAAACATTTTAAAAAACTGAACAGCATGTTTTCTTTCCAGAAATCATGACCGGGTTAATGGTTCATCCATGGACTTTGTTGTTAGCCATTTCATGTACAAACTATTTTATTTGAGACAGGCTAGTTTGTTAGGCTGAGAAAAGATGCCATTAATGTTTATACCCAGTTCTGTCACGAGCAAAGGCCTCTAGTCCATGAGAGGCATGCTTTTTTCTGCTTAGTGATATGATTGGTAGGTGTAGCTCTGTGGAACGAAAATAGTCCCTACATGAAATTGCCGTGGATTATCTTGAGGGTCATGATTTCTTAAAAAGAGACATTGCTGTTGAGTATTTTTTTTGTACATTATGCATTAAGGTGCATTATGTAAGAATTTTACTTCAAAAATCATCAAGAGAAAGTAATCAACACAGAAGTTTTGACGTTATGACATGTATTTAAAGTGTTGCAGAGATGTCTAATGAAGTTAGCTTGTTAACAAGCTAGCCCTGGCCCGCCCAGTCCAAAGCTTTAACAGTCTAAACACCAACACTACACTGGTTCTCGGAGCTCTCAGTCCAGATGGCAAGATGCACAGTTAACCAGGTTACTAGCTAACAACAGCAGCAACAGTTCGCAGCAGTTAGTGGTAACACTGGTGATAAGCTTTGTTTTGAGTGTGAATTCAATAGTTCACATATTGCACCTTTAAACACCAAAAGCCAAGTGCCATCTAGTTCCATTATACTATATTATAGTATGGGTACATAAACAGCACTACAGGTAACGGGAAAATATGTATTTTTTGATTTGGGGATGAACTGTCCCTCCAGCTTTTTCATGAAGCATAATGTGATGTTTCTTTAGACGGACAGGTGGCAGATAGGTATTAACAGTATGGTAGTGTTACATCATGAATCAAAGTTAATTATAAAGGTTATTTTTCCCCGCCTTGATTAAAGACTGAGCAAAATGCCCGCCGTACGATGGTTTGTATTGGCAAATTTGCTATTGATTGACATAATCATAGCAGAGTCCGCCCACTGTATCCCTCACATTCAGTCGAGCAGATGCCCCTCATCTACTGTGTTAAACTGCACAAAATTATGTTGTTTAAGCATTTAAAGCATGACGGAGATTGAGAACCTCATGTGTGATATGAGATGAAAAATAAACGTTTCACATAAACTTCTTTTTGCTTCTTCAAACCGAGTCACATATTGTTTCAAAGGACTTTTTTCCTGGTCTTTACCCACATGAGCGCAGTTTTAATGAGCTCGGGTTCCCGGACAGAAATGTTTCAAAGACGCTCGTGGAGGGGATTAATAACTTTAGGGAAGGGAGCAGTTATAATAAGAATGGAATCATTTTGGAAAGTGTGGGTTTCGGCGTGTGTCTTACCAAATTTATCACGAAGGCTGTGCTGCTGTGTGTTTTGTAGCCTGCTTCTGTCTGTGTATGTGTGTGTGTGTGTGTGTGTGTGTGTGTGTGTGTGTGTGTGTGTGTGTGTGTGTGTGTGTGTGTGTGTTAGTATCCTGGTGCGTGTGTTTATGTGTGTGTCTTTCGGCTACGCACCACCAATAATATTGTTGTTGCCATGGAAAGGGCAATGTCACGCATGTATACAGGCACGCGCACACACACACACACTCACACACACACACACACTCACTGTGCAGTAATGTTACACATGAAGGGTGTCAGTAATGGGATTCTGGTCAGGCCAGTGTGACCATGCTGTACTGAGCTAAGGTCATTGATACCATATCAGCAGCCGAGAGAGAGAGAAAGGGAGAGAATTTTGGGGGGAGGAGGGTGACACAATAGGAAAAGGCTGAGGAAAACAAAGGAACTCACCAGGAGAACGAGAAAAGGACAGAGGGAACAAAAAAGAAAGAAAGAAAATTCTCATTTAGCTCAGAGTTCTTGGTTTTCAGATGCGATCTAGTTTCCATATCCTGTTTTATTCTCGCTTTTCAACTCCTTTCCTTTCCTTACTTTGGCCCCCCTCCACTTCCTCCACTTCTTTTCTTCACGCTCTTTTTTTTCATCGGGCTCCCATCTTCTTCTACCTCTCCTCTCCTCTCCTCTCCTCTCCTCTCCCCTCCTCTCCTCTCACACCTCCTTAGACAGGGCTATTTTCTGCCTGTCAGGCAGTTTGCAGACAAGCACTGTTTTCTGCCCTGGTGAGACTCTTTTCAGTGTACGTGTCTGTCTGTGCACACATACTGTACAAGTGGCCATTTGAGTCATGCTTTGCGCTCGCTGTCTACGGTCGTGCATGTATGTATATCTATGTGTGTGTGTGTGTGTGTGTGTGAGAGAGAGAGAGAGAGAGAGACAGAAACGCAGCATATTTCATAAGTGGCCATTTGCTTCCTGTGCCTGTATACCTGCATGTGTGTGTGTGTGTGTGTGTGAGTGTGTGTATGTGTTTGAGTGAGTGAGTGTGCGTGCATGTGCGTGTGTTCCCCTGTTGTGACAGGGTTGAAATCCAAGCTGACATCCCCTTCTCCCTGCAACAGCATATGCCCCTCAGCAAGACCACTGGGAGACTACAGAGAGAGAGAAAGAGGGAGGGAGAGGGATAGGGAGGAGGATGAGAGTGAGAGGGGGAGGGCAAAAAATAGAGAGAGGAAGGGAGGGGAGACAATGGGCAATGGGTGGCGGGGGGGATGGATGGATAGAGAGATGCAATAGAGGAAAAGAGATGGGAGGAATAGCCAAAGAGGAGAGAGAGAGAGAAACAGGAAGAGAGCCACAGACTGAAACCAAGACAGAGGGAGAGAAAGCACCCCCACTGCGTTCCTTTTCAGTCCTGCTAGCGTTGGCATGTGTTAAATGTAAAGCTGCTGGCTGACTCACCATGCTACCAGCTCATAGTCAGCACTCTCTACTGCTCTTGTCTGACAGAGAGACAGAGGGAGAGAGAAAAGGCTACCGGCTCAGATTCAACACTGTCTCGTTCAACGACGCAGTGAGAGAAAACAGAGGGAGAGGCCACCAGCAGATTGCCAAAAACTGTCTTCTTCCCTACGCTGCTTCTGAGACACTTTCTAAAAAGACACATTTGTCTTAAATGGTTCTTTTTACCAGAGCTGTTCAGTACGTAAACAGCCAAACACTGACTCCTCGGGCTGCGTGTTTTGAATCATGTACATCAACGGAATAGTTAGTCATTGTCTTCCAGAATGACCTGTGTGGGCATTTTCCTCTATCTCACTGACAATACTATTTGTCAGTACCTTCTAATATGCGTTACATGTTTCACTTACAAATTTGTTTTTGCATTCCAATGCTGATCTTCTACCACTACAGTTTAAGCTCCGGTTAATCAGAGTTGTTATTTGAGTCTCTTTCTGAACTGTTCATACACTGACTTCTTGCCAACAGGAGCTTTGGTTTTGGTGTAGGCATGACTTGGATTTAGAAGAAGATTTCAGCCAGGATTTAGAGAAACCACTGTCGACTCTTGGTAGGAAAACAAGATATGAAAGGTTATCTGCCCGCGTCAAAGTCACCCACTGTGTTAACCCGTCCACTCAACCAAAACCTTTTTCCCCTCAAGGGTCTGTGGCACCATGACAGCATCATGATAGTCACACATTTGCTCCTGGCAGCCAAGAGTCGTGATGTCTAGTAGAGGTTCTTGTCGGGTAAGCAAAGGTTGTTTTAGGCATTTGAACAAGTGACCAGTGTTGCCACTTCCTGCTTCACTTCTCCTGCTGGTGACTATTGTCATCTCAGTTGTAAAACACAGTATGTAAACTTAATGGAAGAACATGAGATCCAGAGAATCAACATGCTAACTTGATCATCTCAAAACCTTTTTAGCAGATGAGAGGTTTCAAACCTTATAACGCTTATAATTGCCACCAGCATTTGGTCAAGGTTGGTTGATCGGTTGCCAGTTGCAACCCCTAAACTTCCATTGTTGCCTCCACTGTCTTGTCAGAGACACTATTTGGCCAAAAGTCAGTGGACTCCCCTCCTTATTAAAGTTTAGCACAGGTTTGCAGCCACATCCACTGCTAACAGGTGTTTATAATTCAACTCATAGTTTTATACTGGGTTGTAAAGAGCTCAGTGACTCTAAAAGTAGCGCTGTCATAGGCTGCCACCTTTGCCATAAGTCAGCTTGTGAAATTTTGGCCCTAGTACAGTGGTGTCAAAGTGATCCAGTAAAGGGCCGTGTGGCTGCAGGTTTTCATTCCAACCAAGCAAGAACACACCAGGTGTGTTCTTGCTTGGTTGGAATGAAACACACCTGATTTGGATCAGGTGTGTTCTTGCTTGGTTGGGATGAAAACCTGCAGCCACACGGCCCTTTACTGGATCACTTTGACACCACTGCCCTAGTAGATCTGCCTCGTTAAACTGTTAAGTGCTATTTGTGGAAGGGCTAAGGAGCAACAACAGCTCAGCCACCAACTCATACACCATGCAAACTCACAAACAGTTCCAACTGCAGACTTCCAAGTTTCGACTGGATCAACATCAGCCAATAAACTGTGCGTCGGGAGATTCATGAAAGGCTTCCCATGGGTTAGCAGCCGTTAAGGTCATCGGATGCACCTGCAATGCAGTCTGTTGTACCTCAGGCTGCATGTGATGACGATGAAGATGATGAAGATGTGCCAGACAATTTTCATTGATAAGGACCAAGTAAAGACCATAAGTTTTACTTTAAAGTTAACAAATTTAAGTTTATATTCATCAGTGCCAACATTTATGTCGCTTGGTGCCAATTTGGCAGTCTCAAATGTTTTGAAAGTAAGATAACAGAAGCATTTTAAGGGATATTCAAATATTTTGTTTTACCTTTATGTTAATCAATGCCAACATTTATATGGATTAGTGCCAATTCATACTAATGATGCTTTTAAATGTTATTTCAAGACACACAAAAGTGATACCAGAGTTTGGTTAAGAAACACCGTTGAAATAACTTTCCACCACTTCCTTCTATGGGGACTTTTTATATGATAGAGAGCAATTTGTACGAGGTTCACCCCTTTTTTTCTTACAGTGTGTCTGTCCTATAAACATGCCACAGCTGGACTGTAGAGCAGAGGCTTTTTAGAGCGATGAATCACGCTTCACTGTCTGGCAGTTTGATAGACAAATCTGAGTTTGGCAGATGCCAGGAGAGCTCAACCTACTGTAAAGTTTGGTGGAGGAAGGATAACAGTTGGGGGCTGTTCTTCAAGTTTTGGTCGAGGCCCCTTAGTTCCAGTGAAGGGTCTTCTTAATGCCACAGGATTTTAAGACTTTCTAGCCAATTGGGTGCTTCCAACTTTGTGGCAACAGTTCTGGAAAGGCTTTTCGCTGTTCAAGCATGACTGTGCCCCATCAGGAAATGGGTAGATGAGTTTGGTGTGGAGGAACTCGGTTGGCATGCATCCATTTGAACTCCTTTGGGACGAATGAGAATGCCGATGTTGGAAAAATGCTATTTTGGATGAATGGGCACAAATTCCCACATAGTCCAAAATCTGGTGGAAATCCTTCCCAGTAGAGTGGCAGTTGTTCTGGCCTCAGAGGAGGGTTCAACTCTATATTATTGGCTGCGGTTTCAGAATAAAACAACCAATATGAACGTATAGATGCAGGTTAGGTGTCCCCTGATGTTTGGCCTTATAGTGTAGATTTTAAGTGATTGTTGTTTCTAATTGGCGATGTTGTTTTGTTTTTTTGGAGGGAAACCAGTTTAATGCTAACCAGGCTGACTGTTATTCTAGCTGTTTGGGGCTACTGTGTTCCTAACACAACATTCAGAGTAATTCTTCATTATTCTGTTAGGCTAACGGTTGATTTGTTTATGCGGTCTCTCTTTTTGGGGTCAAATAGTCAGAATAGTGCTATTTTACATCTTTTTCAACTGTAATGATATTTTGTTTTTATTATAATTGGTAATATCAGCTTAACAATTCGAGTTTAAAGTAGAGTCTTTGAAAAATGTCCATGTCTTTATTTGGTATGTGTCGCTGTTGCTGTAATGGCACTCAAGCTTGCATGGACTTCATAAGTTAGTACCCTGTATGTATCTGTGTATACCAGATTTATAACTGTGCTCCACTAAGTCACTCTGTTGACTTAATGTTGATCTTTCACTGGGGATTGTTTCTTCCTGGCATGAGGGATAATGCAATACAGAAGTAGTCTATACTTTTGTGTTATTACTGTATCAGTTCATTTTTATAATACCATTGTTTTCTCGTCCCCTTTTCTCATTTGCGATCACTATAATTACATCTGTTGTGTTTAACCAGTGCTGCTCTGCACATTCTCACAGTTGCTTCCAGTAAAAGACTTCAGCGGCCGACCTTTATTGGAAGTGTGTCTAGCTCGCTGCAGCTGCGCACCTACACAGTGAGGGCAGAGGAGCTCATATACTGTGGGCCTGCTTTTGTACTGAGCGGAACATAACAGTCTGAACAAACAACAGACTGAACCCACAGTATACAATCCGAGACTGAATAAAAGCAGCTCTATAACATCGGTGTCAGTGTTGTTTTAATCACTTATGATGGGTCTGACGGCTGGTGTGTTCTTTGAGCTTATGGAAATACAAGCGAGCTACATCAGTGACTGAAAAGATCTTTGAATTGAACCAAAGAAATTCCAATACACACAAAGTTATTCAATATTTCCACCCTTGTTCTTTGCTCGTAAGAGGAGCCGAGCAGAGGGAACATGGCGAGGTCTGTCCATTTTCTATACCTGCTAACATCTATTCATAGTCACACGGAAATGGGAGTGGAGACAGGCTACAGTCAAGCAATACAAAAGTCAATTTTTTTTGATTGTGTTAAATTGGATAGATTACTATTTTTAGGAGCGTGCCTCATCACACCCAAACACTCAGATGAAATTAATAACCTCTCCGAATGACTCACATGTCTCTTGGGCATGTTTGGAGGATCATAATAAAAGTCTCTGTGAAGGGAAGAAGAGAATAAAAAGGTGGATGTGGGTGAGGATGTGGGGGTTGGGTTGATAGTCGCTCTGCGTTAAACTGTTTTTTTTTTGTTTTTTTTTATAAAAACACGTTTTATATCTGTGGTTGAATTCCCACCGGGCACATACCAGCACAAGTGTGTACAGCACGCTTTCCTGGTATTTTAAGGCATTTTTTGATGAAAGGCGTTTACGATATACAGTTGTACGTCAGGAGAAGTGAGAGGGGGGAGTGTTACTCATGTGTATCAACATCTTGTAAAGCCATTTTGTCACAGCACTTGTCACATTTTCAACACTTATTTATCCTTGTCTTGACTGAGAACGTGTGCACCTTTCAACACAGAGACTCACAATTAGGAGCTACGATGGTCTGTTCCAGCAGTGGAGTACATCACTGAAGACCAAGAGTTTCTCCGTGTACGTTGCGCTGAGGACGTTTCAAGATCGCTGAATGTGAAATTTATTCCTATACAAACATGAAATTTATATGAGCGTTACTGTTGTCTTTTTTTTTTCCTTTTTTTTTCCACCCCCAAACATGCAGAACCATAAAGGGCAGTTTATCAGTGCAGTGAATGTCTTTGGTGGAGGTGACGAAACGGGGGGTTGAAGGAGAGAGCGTCTGAGGGGGCTGGTTTACTGTGTACATAATAATATAGTGTGCATATGTGCATGAAGGTGATCCAGTCACATTTTAATGTATGCGGTGGCCTTGGACAGGAAACATGTATAATATGAGCAAGACCAGATTAGATTTTAATTGGATCGGAAACATCACACAGTGTTTTTTATTTTTACAAAGATGAAAGAATATAATCACAAAACCATCTGTAAAATAATGTGTATGTTAAGTGTAAAATGTTCTCTGCTTTGACCTCTGTTTGCTCCTCCGTCTTCTTCTCTCCTCCGTCCGCCTCCTTTGGTAGTTTCAGCATGTCGAAACACTTTTCTCCACAGTACCTGCTGATCTGGAGCCCTGATGACCGCACTGGATGTAAAATGATTTCCCTTGCAATTTCTCCGACATCAGTGAAATGCCACGATGGCAGTGTAGGCTGTTTTCTGAGGTTGATTGCAAAGGCAAGGCAGAGGAACTCACTATTCTGTGCACACAACGTTACTGATGATGAAACTAGGATTGGTTAGCATATTCTCCCTCTTACCGCAGGTGCAATGTAAGAGCAGACATTTTAAATGTCTGCCATGGCAACAAAAGCACTTTAGTTACATGTCCAGTATGCAGGATTTACAGGGTGACAAGGTGAATTCATAGTTGTTTTTTTAATCACAAGAGTTTAAAAAACTGTGTTTGGGTCCCTTGTGCTACATCTCTTAGACACTGGATACTTCCGTATCTCTTGCCAACGGACTAGCTTCGACCAATTGGGTCGACACTAGGAGAGCCCCCAGCAGAGCATCGTGGCAAGAGCAAAAACATCTTGAAGTGGATCATCTTCCCATGTAGGACAACCTTCAGTGCCATTCTTCGCTCCTCTTTCAATGAATTTTACGATTTCTACTACTTAGCATATATAGCTATATCTATATGTGCTATAGCAGTATCAGCAGTAACCTCTTGAAGAGTCGCTGTTTTCAAACGAACAGCTATAGCAACCAGTAGTTCCTCACAGGACGCTGATTGGTCCAAACACCACTGTGTTCCGCTTCGAGCTTAGCAGGATGAATTATGGAGATGACATGTCACATCGCGCATCCGGCTGCTTCGCGAGCTAAAGCAACAGTTAAATGTGAGTTGTCAGTTAATGTAGCTCCTGAATCCTACTAGCAAAAAAGAGAAAAATGTATTTTAACTCTTTAAGATTATGTCATTCTTTCTGTCGTTGTTTCATGCAACAGTACAGCTCAGCCGGCAGCTTTTGGACACAACACCTCTCCTCCTTCTCACTCTGTTTGACAAAGCTGCTTGTGATCTTCAAACCCCCTTCAACAAAGCTCTGTTCTCGTGAGGCCTGATCCCTCCTAACCCCCTGTCTCACGCTCCCCTTCTGTCTCACGCTCCCTCTCCCTCTCTCCCTCTCTCTCTCTCTCTCTCTCTCTTCCACCCTTCAGCTATCTGTCTCTCTCACTCAGCTCTCTCCCTTCCTGTATCTCTACCTCTCTCCCCCCCTGCTGTCGCTCTCTGCTGCTCTCTCCTTTGCCCTCCCCTCTCTCTTTGTTCCAGGGATCAAACGAGTATCTCTCCCGTCCATGCTCCGTCACCTGGGAGAACACACACACACACACACACACACACACACACACACACACTCGCACACACAGTTGCAGACGTTCACACTCATTCTGGCCTCTCTTCCTTAGTTTTTGTAGCGGTGCTCGTGAATCTGTAGAAGATTTTAGAGTAGTCATGGTCAAAGAACGAGCTAACCCTTCAACTCACCTACTGCTTGGCCGGATCAAAGAAGAGAGAGAGAGGAAAAAAGAGCGGAAACACAAAGAGCAAAGCGGAACAATGTCAGACCGGGCAGATTAAAACAGAAAAGAGTTTTGCTGAATTGAACTGAAATGACCATGATAAAGATCAGAGCGCACTCAGACTGGAAATAGGAAATAAAGTGGATGTTAAAGCCTCGGAGGAACTGCCTTAAGATGTGATTCTATAAAAGCTAAGTGTGAGTGAATTTCAAAGTAAAAGAACAACTCGCGTCAATTGAAAATAAAGCCTATATGTATTTAATAAGGAACAACTTAATTTTGCTAAATTGTGCCTTGGTGGCTTCCTTTGTTAAATGATGGCTCAGTTTGTCGGCTCTAAGACGAGCATTTTTTAAGGGTGTGTTTACCCTGACTGACTGCTGTTATCAGGCCTCGGCATTCAGTTATGGTGTTTGTTGCTTGTTCATCCCTTATTATCTTTATCCTACTGCAGTTGCTAAATTGTTTGATTTTCTGGTACACTGTAAAATCTGACCAAATGACTTTGAGGAAATCGAGGATTCCGACAACTTCAAAGTTACCACGTAAACTAATCGTTTGGTTGAATAAAAGTTGTTCAGACTTTTTAGTTCATGCAACTTAAATATAATAGTCTACCTAACTTGGTAACTCTGAGTTGATCAGTTTCTGTTCAGCTGACTGTTCTCAAGTAAAATCAACTTTGAGATTTACACTGTAAATAACAATCTCAGACAAGACATCACTACAGAAACCAACAAAGATGTCACAGTTGTGTATCTCACACAGATCCAACCCTGACTCCTCAAAATGATGTTGATATAAATAATAAAAACCTGGATTGTTGATAACCTCGATTCCGAACATGTGACCCTTTGTTGCTCACTCTCTGAGTTTCCTGTCAAACTTTCCTATCCAAATAGATAAAGGCTAAAAACAGAAACTCAAACAAAAGAGTACCCACTGGGAAAGAAAACACAGTGGGCAGGGCCTGCTCAGGCCTGTGAGAGCTGGCCAATCAGAGGAGACTGGGCCTTTCAGGAGGGAGGGCTTAAAAAGACAAGCATTTAAACAGAGTGTTCTGTCAGGTAGTGAAAAGAGCTGCAATAAAGGACAGCTTGGTTTTTTAACATTATAGCATGCAAAAATATTCTAGTAGACACGTTAAATAAAAGTATGAACCTGGAAATGAGCATACGGTGGGACCTTTGAGGTGTAAAAGCTAAGACGCTGGATCTATGTGTTTAGGTTTGGTAAGGTAAAGAGCTTCACCTACAACACAACAATGCCTCCAGGATCAGCCGAGGTCACCGCAGTTGATCCCAACCTCCCTCCTGTCACACTTGAGCCCTCTCAATCTGTCCAGTCTCGTTTAGGCGGGTCCAGCTCAGCCTGGTCCCGTCCACCGCGGCGCAGTTTAGTTTATTCCGGTCCTGTCTGGCTGATAACTGAACAGGTGGTATGTGACAGCAGGTATGAGCTGACATCAAAGGATCCAGAGAGAGGAAGCACAAGAGATGCCGGGAGAGAAAAGGGGGGAAAGATATATAGATCCAAAAAGAGAAATTATGAGGAGAGAGGAGAGGACAGAGACGGGACGGGAATGTGGGATGGAGAGGGGAGGTTATCGTGCGAACCATAGCCGAGTTAGAGAGAGAGAAAGAGGAGGAAGGTGGTTGGTGAAGTTGGGGGGGTCTGATGGAGGGGTTTGGTGCTTGTCTCCAGACCAACAGATTGTGTGCTCAACTCCAGTGAATACCAATTATTCCGCACTGATAAAAGTCAACAGCAAAAGTCTAAAAACTCCCAATACGTCCCTTTATCTCTCCGTCCGTCTCTCGTCTTTGTCTCCCCCTCACTTCCAGTGCGGAATCATTACACTCTGTTCTCAACTTTCTTCCTCTCCAAAGCACCAAACGCACACTTACAGTCTTTTTAATTTGGACTGTATTTTTATTCATTCTGCGCACACACACACGCACCTATAGGCGGCTCTCTGCAGATGATGTCAGGTGACTGTGGACATTGTTTAATGAGCCCGGGGACCAGGAAAGAGTGGGGAGGTGGAGGGATGGGACAGTGGGAGGGAGAGGAGGAGGAGGAGGGGAGTCGAGGTGGAGGACGGTGAGGTGGGGAGACGGAGCGAGGAAAGAAGCTTGAAAAATGGTGAGGAGGAGAGAAAAGAGAAGTGGCGCAGGGATTGAAATCTGTCAGAGGAAGGGAAAAGCGGGAGGACGACTTTGACAGGACGAGCGAAAAGAAAGTGGAGAGGAGAGAGGAAAAGAGAGTGGAGGACATTCGGTCGCAGGAGGGAGGTGGAAGAGGGGGAGAAAAGTCATGAGGGAAGGCATGGGAAGAGTGTAGAGGAGAAACATAGGGGGAATGTATGTGATGTGTAGCCTGAGGACAGGAGAGAAAAAGATGAAACAGAAAGGGGAGGAGGGAGAGAAGGAGAAAGAAAGCAGATTAGACAAAATAGAGAGGGTGCCTGTGACGTGCGGCCTGTAGAAAACTCTCAAACAAGGTGAGAAGGAGATGTGCAGGAGGTAAAGGATGGAGGATGATCCCACCTCACTCTCACCTCTGTCATCTCCTCCTTCCTCTCTCCTCTCTCCTCGCAGCCTCCCTCCCCTCCTCGCTCGCCGTGTAACGTTAGACCACTGGGAAGGAAAATCTCCAAAGTCAGCTCTTCTCAAGGCTTTTCCTGTTCCCTCTCTCACGCTTTTTTCTGCATTATGTCATGTTACCCCTGCACGCAAAAATTGGAAAAGGTTCCAGCCCTTACTCATACTAATTAAACACATCTCTGCCTCAGTGGCTGCCGATCCCATTCAAACCATCCTCCCCTTTAAAACTGGAGCCACGATCAAAGTCGCTAATTTCTTTTTCTGCTGCGCTGTTGATCCACACCAAGTGGAGATTTGTGAAACATTTGCCTTTTTTTTTTTCTCTCTCGCCTTTTCACATTTTGATCCAGGAAGGGGTCTGACATCCTATTGTCTGAGAGAAAGGAATTTTCTATAACAATAGATCCAATTACGTTCTGTGTTACAGCTCGGCTTTTCAAGATGAATCCTCTGCAGGAGCTGCTGCAGTTCTACTGCGGGACTGAAGTCAAAGACGTGTGTGGGTGACCACTGTATCCACGTATCTATATCCTCTCTTTGTTCTGTTTGCTCTGCGCAGCTCTCTCAGCAACTCTGTCAGCAGTGGTCATTGAATACAACGCGGATGGACAGGTGCACGGCGGCGACGAAGGCCACTCGGTGTGTGTGTGTGTGTGTGTGTGTCGTCTAATGTGGAATCTATCCACCCTCAAGCAGCGGGCGCGCTTCATATTCTTCTGCTTACGCTGCTCTCCTCTGCCTCAGAGCATCAAGTCGATCCCTCTGTTCGTTTAAGTCTTGAAAATAAACTGTCACTCAGTCCATCAGCCAATGTATGACTGCCTCCTGTGTTTCCGTATGTATGTATGTGTGTGTGTGTGTGTGTGTGTGTGTGTGTGTGTGTGTGTGTTGTGGATTGGGGGCTGTATGTGCACACAGGGACGTTGTAGCAGTGTGCACACTCCTGCTTGTGTATATATATTTGTATGTGTGTGTGTGTGCGTGTGTGTGTGTGTGTGTGTGTGTGTGAAGCTGTCAATTTGTCTCGCCCAGCTCCATCCAAAAACACAGACAGCCCATTGAGGCGTATTCTGCAGCGAAAAATAACAACTCCAACTGACAAACATACTTTAGTCAGCGTGCAAACACACACCCCGAGACAGATGGACGAGGTTTTGCATTTAAATTGAAGCTATAGTTTACTTTTTTATGCTTAAAGTACTTTTTTCCCTCTGAAATCGTCACTTGAGTTTGCGTTATAGTTGTTAATTCAAAGTATTGATTAATGCCGCACCGAACTGGAGACAGATTCTCCCCGAGGTGGGGTGGGGGGGTGGGGGCTTGCACCGTAGCACAAATTAATCCAGACCACGTTCAGCTGCAGGAGGAGGCGTTTAGGGCCTGTAAATACCGCCCTGCTGTCTGCTTATCATGTTGCTGTGAGGGGGGTCAGGTAGGGCATTTGAGGTCATGCGAAGCTAAGCAGTGTGACTTTGTGTTGTTGTGCTCCCTGTGTGTGTGTGTGTGTGTGTGTGTGTGTGTGTTGCATAGTAGCAGAGAAAAAATCCATAGTCCAAGAAGTGCTCATGCCTCCACGATAGAAACCATTAGACCATTGTGCTTTTTTTTTTTTTTTGTTTTACAGTTGAATCTGTCTTGCATTCATACAGCCCTCCCTGCCTTCACAGTTTGTTCAATAAATGAACAAAAAACTGCTTAAAACAACTAAGTAAATCTCTCCTCCCAGTGGTATTTGACTCATTTATTTGTGCCGTGATCGCAGATATGAAAAATGTTTGCCTCCGCAGAGAAGCTTTTTGCTCTTGTTCTTATTATTCTGTCATTATGTGCCTGGTGTCAGCTGTTAGGTGACAGGTTCTCCTTTTGCTTTTCTGTATTTTTTTATGTGTTAGAGAGGAAGATTGTAGATGTTAACTCATTAAACAAGTCTGGATTGACCTTATTAATGAGTTTTCCCCTGAGCTATGCATGTGTGTGTTCACTGCGGGGAAAAGTCTTCAGTGTCTTGGTAAAGTAAGACGACTAAGAACAAAAGTAGCATTTACATATTTGGGCTAATCACTAATCTAGTGTACTAAACTCTGAATCACAGCAACGTTGACACAGGTAAACACTGGATCAGTGAGATGTAATAAAGCTTTGACTGCTTTTCCACATGATTAGTGTCTTCTTTAGTGAAATGAGAAATGTAGCAGGTGGATTGTGAAGGCCAAAGTTCATTACCTGAATTTCCTTCACCACATCAAAGAAAACGTTTAGCCTACAGTGGCCAGGGCTCAGTCTGCAGAGGCAGTGTGGGAACATTGCAAGAGCAAGAAGATAGTGCATGAAGGCAATATCAAAGACCTGATGCACAGTTTTATTATGCATGTGAAGCTGTTCACTGCATATGTTATTGTTCTTACCTCAGGTTGTTGTCAGTAGTGATTATTTCCCAATCACCTGACAAATTCAAACGTGGAGTTTGGTGTAGCACGGACATATTTTCTGCTAGTATTGCATTGATCTCCATTTGCTGCGTCTTGTAATATTTTACATTTCCTAGCTGTGAGAAGATCTTAGGTCCTTACATCCTAGAAAAGTATGAAAGTATTTTCAGCACATATTACTTATAGTATCAAAAGTAAAAGCAGGAAAGTGGTCCTCATCAGTTTTTTACTTTTATATATAATGTTTCTAGATTAATGTTAATGCTGCATGTATGTATTATCTTGCATTTTACTGCTGTACAAAGTGAAGGTGTTATTGATAACATACAGCCATCAGATTAGGTTGCCAGTTTGCACGTGCACTATTTAATGTTCCTAATCCAAGCTTGCAAACATGAACTTTGCAAATGCTCGCTAACATTGACGTTGCCAACAATTGCTCGCTAACATAAACATTGCTAATGCTAGTTTAGGTTACCTCGACTAAGGCTAGCTAGCGCTGGGCGCTAATTGCAGAACTCAGCCATTTTTAAGTTTTTTTCCCCACAAACTGGCAACAACCAAGACTCATGGCATCTGTGATGAGACACAGATACCATGAGATTCCAGTGGTGTTATACTACTAGCTGACAAACCTTGACAGACCTTGACAGAAACTGGAACCAACCCATTCTTCCACAGAAATAATAATTTTGGACCCCACAGACATTTTAAAGTTACTAATCCACAATCAAAATAACGTTTTTAAGGAAAAGAGCTGCTTTTATTCCTGCAGCTTTCTAAAAGGTCTGTGGGTGTATTGTTTAAAAAAAAGTATAAAGTAGTGTGAAATGGAAATACTCAAGTAAAGTGACACTACCTTAAATTTGTCCAGTCCTTTTGTACCATCAGCTAAGCACTGTTTACTATGACCTCCAGTGATGAAAGAAGAAAAAAGATAAGGATCCATTTAGTTAAGTAGCCTTTTTGTCTGATGATGTGTACTGAATATATTTATGCAACACTTACAGATCCTGGAAAGAACATACAGAGAGTTTGAGTGGCAAATCCAGATATCATCGTTCCGCTAATAGTCTCTCTTTCTTTATCTCTTTATCTTTCTACCGCTCTCCTGCCTCTTGTCTGCCTCTTGACCCTTCTTTCTCCCTCTCTCCTCCTCCTCCTATCTTTTTCTGTCTACTTGACACTATCTCTCTATAACTTCTTTGTCTCTCTCCTAATGTATCCTCTCCCCTCCTCCCCTTCTGCTCTCCCCTGCTCTCCACTGGTACCAAGCAGCGGAAGAAAAAGCTGCAAACATGAAATAAATTATGAATCACTTCTATAGGCTGCTACACCTGTAGTGAACTACTCTGCAGAGAATGATGAAAACAAAAGCAATAAATCAAGACAAATCCACAACTCCGAAGCAATAGTCCTGCAGAAATATTCCATAGTCATCTCTCCAGAGAGCGCTGTGCCACTGAAATAACCCTGATCCCTCATGCCTTCCGGTAGCCTCAACGGTCTAATGCTGTGAGGCAGAGAGGCTGGTTTTGCCCATATTACCAAAACAAAAAGAATATAATAATCATCAAGATAGATACTTGCCACAGAACCGCGATCTCAAAATATTCCTTGCAAAACTTCCAGAAAAGTTCCATCAGATTTTTGAAGTTTGGTTTGTTAAATGAAGTTTGTTTAACGATTATTGATCACACCTGTATAATTGCACTCATTACATTTCTGGGTGTGCATACATACACATGCACCAGACTCTAAACTCTTAGGTCAACATGTCCTCATACCCAAATGACTGAATAGATTGATTGCTCACAAAACTACCTATATGACTGTGACAGGCAAACCGGGTCTCACTTTAGTGGTTAGTGTGAAATTGCCACAGTTCGGTGAGGTTCAGGCTCCAAATCTACTTAGTTAGGTTTAGGGAATTATCGGGGCGGCTGTAGCTCAGGAGGTGGAGCGGGTCGTCTAGTAATTGGAAGGTCGCTGGTTCGAATCCCGGCTCCCAGCTGCCTGTCGAAATGTCCTTGAGCAAGATACTGAAATACCCAAATTGCTCTGAATGCGGTCAGTAGACTTGAAAAGCGCGATAGAAATGCAAGTCCATTTACCAATCACACTACTTAGTTGGAGTTAGGACAAAATTGTGGTTTGGGTTAGAATCAGTACTTTCATATTAGACTTATGTAATGTGCCTCACAAAAGCTAATTATGTAAGTTAAAATATCTTAAATGCGCAGGATCCATTCATCCAGCATGACTTGCTGCGAGAGAAGTATTTGAACGTCTTTATCACCTAACGGCTGACCTTTCCAGCGGAAAACTTCTCATGCAACCACTTAAATGGTCTTACAAGGCAGACACAACTTTCAGAAACAACACTCACTCAGTGCTCGGTAGAGACTGTCTCAGAGCTCGCTCCGAAACATGCACTGCCACGTCCTGCAAAACCACACTCATCCAGGGGGAAATGCCAAATTTAAGTTTGACCCTTTAAATACTGCGTCGCCTGACTTTCTCCTTTGCTTGTGTCATAATTACTACAGCCACTAGAGGTCACAACCGCACAATGGTTGTAAATAAGGGTTGTACGAAGCAGCTTGAATGGTTAAGGTTAGATTAGGTTAGGTTAAGGCTGTTAACTGTGCTGTATCCATCTGTAGAGCTTTCACCACATGTCTTAACACCTCACACTTGACCTAATGAAGTAAAGAAGTGCTCGTGTCAGTTTTTTTCATTTTTCATCTGTTCTCTAAAGTGTTCAAAATACGTCCAACCGAGATTAAGTATTCTAAATGCATTCCACTTGTGTATTACTGGGGTTTTCAGGCGAGGCCAGGTATGAATATTAAAATCATCAGAGGCTGGCAGTGTTTGTGGATCGTAAACACATCTGTCACTAGTGTTTAATTGGTAAACAAGTCTGACCGCTGTGTGTTTGTTTGTAAACAACCATGTCCCTGCATGATATGAAAGGTCATTACAACAACCTGTCTACCACTCTTTCTACTGTGTATAGGAACTGACACGGATGCATTTCATTTACATTTAAATTGCCAGCGTGCAGATGATGCTCTTATCCGCCGTCGTTCGCGGTGAAACAAATTCATTTTCTTAGATCATCACCTTTGCCAGTGCAAAACCCAGTGATTTGACCTCAGAGACGAGGAGGATTTTTAAGAGGAGGACGATATGGCAGAGACTGATGTGATTGTGGGGATGTGAGGAGGTTTTGAGCTCGGACGGGAGCAACAAATTCATTCTAATGGCCAGGACAAAGTCAAAAAGTTGTTTTGCTATTGTTGAGCACAGAGAAGAAGAGGCTGGGTGGATGGATGACCATGGTGCTGCAGGGGAAGGAGGACCTCAGCAGCCGGTAGTAGCAGAGCACCGCAGGAGGTGTGCGGCTCCAGAAATCTGAAATATGATGCAACAAGTACCACATGCATGTGTTTTAAAACTTGACTTTGAAGAACACCAGCTGATTTGAGACACAAGTAATGTGTGAGGGGCCTCGTGTTTGAGTTGTTTTTGAGGTGATTTTTCGATGTACATCGGTCTCTCTTATTTTTCAATAAACCCAGATAGAAGCTGTCATGTTTTTCCTCTCATTCCAAGGTTGATAAGAGGGGTATAAATATCCAGTGCCTGCCATGGATAAACAAGTAGATCAGGGTAGCATTCTGCCCTCAAAGGTAATTATTGCACTGAGTTTAACTGGTGTTGTGAAAGAAATTATTTTCCCTTATCCGACTGTTATATTGGTGTAAAATGTTGAAATGTTTTCTTTTCTCTCATGGCTGTACTAGAAATATTTCGAGATCATATCATAGAATGGATGTCTTAAGGTTGAGTAGAGTGGACAATGGAGGACAGCTAAGAAGAAGAAAGAAGAAGATGGGAAGAAAAGCCTTTCAGTTGTACTCCTGCTCTTCTTTCCTCGTCCCATCAAACACTTCATGGATTTTATTAGCAGTACCAGGACCAGCTGTCGAGGCTGTGATCAAATGAAAATGCAAGCTAATCAGACGCAGAGTATATCAGGTCTTACAAGAAATCCAGTAGGCTTCATTATAACCGACTTTGCTGTGAGCCTCTATAGAGGTGGACAGAGTCAGCTAGCTGCTCAGCTAACTGGGCTAACTTGTTAACAACAGCAACAATGAGCAGCAGTTACCCATTACTCTGGTGATATGCTTTCCTCCTATTTGTTTGGAACATGAATTCAACAGGTCTGAAATTCTTACATATTGTATTTTTAAACTGAGTTTTAAAGTAGATTTCTTTCTCAATTTTAATAGTTCTATTTGTTTTTTAGAAGACCAGATTTTACCTTACACTTTTAACCAACAAATGAGGGTTGCAAGCAAAAGCAACAGTGAAAAACTGTTCAATCCTCACCTGATGAGAAAATAAGTCTGCGATTCAGGTCCATTATAATATAATAGTGCTTCTGTCACACAGGAACGCAAACAGAGGCAATGTAGTTTTGTACCCCAGGGCTCAGGCCAATTTAAAACATATTAGTGCTCTTGTCGTGTTGGGACCCAAACTGAGAAAATGCAGTTTCTCCGGCTGAGACACAGGCCAGATAAAATATCCTGGAACAAACAGGATTAGGAAGCATCCATCAACCAGACAAATTCAGTTTATTCTCTGCAGTTGTGATACGGACGATGCTCTTTGTATCCTCGGATACCCCCAACCTTCAACTGCTGTCATTTAAACACAGCATTGGTTATAATCCAATTCAGTGGATGCAAAGAGAGTACTTGAAATGTGTTTGTATTTGTGTGTGCATGTCAATCCCCTGGGAAGAATCCATAATGAACAACAGGACAGAAGCAGCACGAGAGTCTGTCAACACTGAACTGTTTGCGTGTTTGAGAGTTTTATTGTGTGTGCACAGGCAAAATGGCAGCATATTTTATTAGCCGATGTATTGTTTCACTTTGTGTGTGTGCTCCTGTGTGTGTGCGTGTGAATGTCAGCGTGGCAGTGATCCATTGACCTGACAGCTCTTCCTGAGGGAGTGCACACATCCCTGTCATTACTGCAGTGCCCACTGCTGATTGACTGCTTTCAGCACCGCTCAGGAGATGTCAGTCAGTCAGTCAGTCACACTGTTGATTTCAAGCCAAAGTCAACACACTTGAGCGGTGCTGACAGTGCCGACCGGCCGTTGATGATATATGAAGTCCGTTTTATTAACAAAGTTATTGACCTACCTGTGTAATCAGGATTTCCAACTATGCCATGGGGTCTGCACATAAAGAAATAGTCAATAATTATTTTTCTTTGGTGGAAGCAAAACATTACTAGAGTTAGTCAGCAGCACAACGCTCCACCAGTCATCCAAAAATGCCAGATGATACTATAAAAAAGGTCAGTTATTTGAATCCATGTGTCAATTTTTGTTGAGAGTTCTCTCTCAGTCAGTGCAGAATTTATTTAACTCACTTGTTGCACTCATTTGTCATTTGTTCATTTTTTTTTCTGCTTTATTTTTTAAAAATCAGCATTGGAGAAGATGGCTTATGTTTTGGATTAAGATTAGCAGACTTTGACCATCATTTGGACCATTCTGACCAGCCGAACCAGCCCTGGGAGGAAGAGAGTCAGAATAAGAGACGAGCTAATACAGCATGGTTCAAGGCTGTTCCTGGCTGACGTCCGGTTGCAGGAAAAGTAAATAGACAAATAGGACTCAGGCTAGCAAAGCAATGAGAAATCAGAAACTGTTGTACCCACAGAGACCTGTCTCCACCACAGCATCTCAGATCAGACTGTTGCTCTTGATGGGTGGACTGTATCCCTCTGATGACAGAGGAATACAGCGGGACGAGGAGGGGTGGAGGCGTGGTACATCTTTCTCTTATACACATTTGTAGTGATTATGTGATTATGTCAACTGATATGGACACAGACATGAGTAGTTGAGACAAGAGAAATTGGCTCATAATTACAGATTTGTAACTATTTATGATGATAAAGTTTCTCAGTCATCCTAGTCATGGTAATTCTAAGTGCTATATAGTTGGCAACTGGACTTGTTTCTGTTTCTTGAAGACGTTTCACCTCCCATCAAGAGGCTTCTTCAGGTCTAACTAACTGGAGGGGAGTCGCAGGCTTTTAAACTCTGTGTGGGAGTGTCCTTACAGAGTCATTAAGGACACCTCTGAATTTCAGAGTAGTCAGGGCCACTTGTGGGTCATTAAGGCTGGTTGAGTCTTGGTATTAGAACTGAAGAAGCCTCTTGGATGAGAGGTGAAACATCCTTAAAGCAAAACTCTCGCCAAAATGCAACCAAGGCTTTTTTGTGAATGTACCCGAGTCAAAACCTCGTATAAAAGCATAATTAAGATGAAAGAGGCACTTTTAAGATTTACCATATTTTTGTTTTCAGGTCAAACTCACTTTCAATAGGAGTGCTACGGGCACTTTTACAACTATCCACGCGATATCTCACGTGACTTTTCTGTTTTTTTATTTTAGTATTGTTTCTTATACAAGGCTCCTTTTTTAACTTCAAGGTCAATATTGTTTTTCACTAACGACAAAACAATGAATTATCCGTGCATTTATATGGAACTAAGCTTCAGGAGCGGTCCACTTTAACTGTCCTCCATGTTACGTCGCATTCAGAGATTGACACTTCTCCACTGGCAGGACGGCGGCGAGCAGAACAAGCAACTGCTAACGTGAGTTGTTCAAAAACTTTCTTTTCAGTAAACTCTGTGTACACAAACAATGTTTTCAGCAATTTACAGCATCATATCATCATACTGTTAATTGAACAGTAGCTGTAAATATTTCAAGGACGGGCAGCTGTTTTTTTGTTACATCTTTTGAGTGTTTATAGTTAAAGGCCCCACACACCCTTGAATCCACGTATTTCAGAACAAAGCATTTTAAATGTGGGTTTTGTGTGTGTGTGTGTGTGTGTGCACATTCAATCCATATTTTTACATTACACACCTATTGTGATTAAAAAAATGAAATGATGTTTTCATGTCAAAACATAAACTGGGACCAAAATAGTGAGAAACGTGGAGTCAAAAATAGTGCAGCATTCACAGCTGGAATTCAGCAGATTAAACTCCCTCTTTCAAATCTTCTGATCAACAGCTTATGACACAGGTTATTAGGCACCAAAACTTCAATATCACACACACAGAGACACACACATGCACTCACACACATACACACACACAGTGTTTTTGAACTCCAGCCTTGTAAAGGATTGTTCTGCTCAGCACCTTCACATCTGATTAATTGACTTGTCAGCACAGTATTTTTATCCTGTTCCCCTGTGTACGTGTGTGTGTGTGTGTGTGTATGTGTGTGTCTGTGTGTGTGTGTGTGTGTGTGTGTGTGTGTGTGTGCATGTGCGTGTCCGTGCGCAAGTCTGCAGTCCTTCCCAGTGTCCTCTCTATACTGGTGTTACTCCCTAGGCATTATGGCAACACAACCTATATGAGAGTCTGTGTGCATGCATGTGTCCTCGTACACGCCTGAGCCAGTGTGTGTGTGTGTGTGTGTGTGTGTGTGTGTGTGTGTGTATGAGTAGGCTGTGGTGGGCTGGCCTAGAGGGATTTTCCTGCTCCGTGCTGGACTCTGATTGGCTGAAGCCTGTGGGCACTTCCTCTTCTCTTCCTATCCTAAAGGTGTGTGTGAGATAGAGATAGAGATAGAGATAGAGAGAGAGAGAGAGAGAGAGAAAGAGAGGGGGAGAGAGGGAGATAGATGGACATAGATAGAGGGAGTGACAGTGACAGTGAAACCTGTACTGTTAACACATTTACTCTCCATCACCGTGACAAAATGCAGTTATCTTTATCTATCCTTAGCTACTGTTCATACTGCACCTGCTAACGTTATTTAAGGATTCATTGTATTTGTCACAATGCAGAAAGTCTAATAAATCCAAGTGTACGTACAATTTGTTGTTGGGCCTTTAAAGGGCACCCAATAATACCCCATAACACACTGGACCAAAAAAAAAACAAAACATGGACACCAACACACATCAGGGCTTTGCATTTTATTGGTGCGATTTAAGAACGACTATGATGGAAACACAACAGGCTAATTTTTCCCGATGCTATGGCGCTCTTTGGAGTTAAAGATGTTGGCTTGTTAGCACATTTCCATCCATCTCTTTTCAAGCAGAATTTGAACATCGTACAGTCACTGAGTTTGAAAAAAGTAAAATATATTAAAACAGTAACCACCATCGTATGTTGGTTGATTTATCTGTTTTTTGATTGGTTGGTTGGTCAGTTGGTTGCTCAAGTTTTGTGCAGATCGGGCAAAAATACACTGATCCAGGATTTTTTCTTGCTCTCTTTAAGATAAAGCACTTTAAAATTTAGAGCGATACAGGGCTATCAAGTTTGTTATTGGATTAGACTTGATTGAATTAGAAGAGACTGTCAGGCTTTGTGCACTACTAAGTGCCATCCTAGTTCAGAATGTTATTGATTAAGACTTTTTAAAACAAGTTATGTCTTCTGGATGTAGTCTGTAGACCCAGGTTTGAAAAAATACATTTTTAAAAAATAATAGCTTTGGCTCATTTACAGACATTTCTGAACAGAAAACCTTGGTTAAATACCATGGTGGAGTTTGTTAAGACAAGTGTTTGCCACTCAGGGAGGGTCTAATAAAAGATCTTATGGAGTTTTATTGTGGGAATTGTCGGCCCAAGTGTTTTAAGAGCTTGACACAGATTAGAGATTTAAGTCAGGATACAGCAGCCTCTGTTGAATTGATTTTGATTATATACATTTTTAATCTGTCTCTCACAAGTCCCCAGACTTTACGGACGTGTGGTAGTAAAATGTTTGGGTGTTTTAAAGCCCTCAAAGATGTGTAGAATGCAGTGTAACCATGAATCAACTCCCTACAGACCCATTTCTGTCTGTGTCTTCAGTCAGTCTGCTCTGGATGTTCTCCAGCTTCTCAGGTTGCCATGGTGACTTTAGTAAATTAATTCATTGACACAATTAATAGTAGAGATGTACAACGGTTGGTTTTAATATTTCATCTCATTTCATTTCTTCATGCACTGACTTGCAGCTGCGGTGTGCAGTCTAAATATTCTCACCTCGAGGAAGGAAGTCCTTCAAACCTGCTGCTCATTTGCTTCACTGCTGTTTTGTTTCTCATCCCTGAATGTGATTGTTGTTGTTGTTGTTGTTGTTGAGCCCTCCTGTGCTACGGCCACTATTTTCATCTCAACACGCACTCTCACCGCAGCTCACCACTCACCTAAATGCCGGTGTTCGCACCCAAAATATCCAATACATCATTGTCTTGTTCATTTATTTTTTGTAGTATTTTCTTCCTGGCTTTTTGGAAAATAACCATTACAGATCAGTTTGGGGTTAACTGGTGCTGCTGGTCAATGACACTCACGTCTCTGTTGCCTCAATAGCTGCTGAGATTTCAAACTTTATATGCATTATAGCGGCTGAACGAAAATATCATAGATATATCAGTAACGTTATATGTGTTATCCAATATGCAGCAATATAAAAACTTTCTTTTCAGAGAGGATAACAATTATAATGATGATAAAAGATGCTTAGGATGACTTATGATTAAATTCCCAGTATAGTTTACTGTTTAAGTGCGCTGATGTAATTGTGTTGCTGGTTGCCGGTAAGGACACAGACAGAAACATTTGATAACGTTAGATAAATAAGCAAACAATAAACAATGCAATGATGTGCAGTGGCTGAGGAGTGGTGAGGTTAAAATTTGCACATCAGAACACAGATTTTGAAATGATAGCTGGGGTTGAGGAGCAAAGTGTCTGATGCTGCGGAAGAGTAATAGGGCCTTCAACAAGAAGTTCCAGTTTCATATGAAAAAGACATCAATCACCACTGTATGTCTTCATCTCTACAGTCGAGGGCTAAAAGTTGGTACTAAATGCTTCTCTTCTCCATCTCTGGCTCAGTAGGCAACACTCTCCACTATGCAGCACTGGCAGAGATCGCCGCTGTTAGACTATTAAAAACAATAAACATCTGGTTTTCTTTCTGGCTCATATTGCCACAATGTGTTGCAGCATTAGCTAATTAAAATCTTCCCTATATACACACACAAGCTTTCATGCAAACACTCTTGATTACACTGCCTCGCTCAGTCAACTACATACACACTCAGAGGAATTAGGATGCACACACACGCACACACGCGCACATTAAATATAGGCAAACATTAAAGAGTTTGAGGAAATTAAAATAAACACATAAAGAACTTCAAAACTCCAATTCCCAACCTCCCACTGGGGCAATCCCGGCTCTTTTCTTGGCTTCAGAGCCAATCAGGAATGAGCTAAATGAGCCTCAGTCATCAGAGGGCTGACTGATTGGTTTGGGGCCTTTGAGGGTGAGATAGTCGCTCTCAGACAAACACATTCATCTAAAAAAAATAACCCAAACAAGACTTTTCAGTTTGGCACCACATGTTGAAGACATTTGTTTACTTACACAGGCTGACATTCAAATCGACGTGGCCCAATCTCAGCTCAATAGAGACGCAGCAGGAATGCTATATAAAGTCGTACAGCTCAGACTGTAACTGCTAATTTGTCTGCATTCACAACACTGACATTAGCTCTCTGCAGTCTGTGCCCCTCGGGATGTTGCATCTTCATCATAGGAAAGTTGTGTGTTTTGACTGTCACATTCATCCACAGATGAAAACTTAGCTGAGTAAACTCTGCCAGCAGGGAGCATTTTTTTTGGCAGATAAAGTAATAAAAATGTAATTGCCAATAAAATCGTACCACTTTTTATGAATATACAAATCCTGCTGCTATCACTCTCACTCAGCAAGGCATGCCATATAATGTATGCAGTCTAAATTGTAGAGCAATGAAATGTAAAAGATCAGCAGGTGTTCTGAGAAATAGCTGCAGCTCACAGGCGTATCCCTTTAAAGGTTACCATCACAGCTGAGCTGTAAAATACAATGTGTTGATTTGGGTTTTTGTTTTCTGTCTGCCAAATATGATTACCAAGTCTTTCGACATCATAATTTGTAAGGTCTCCCCGTAGCACGTCACTTAGACAGCTAGTATTTGTGACAGCAGTAAATTTGAACTGCCACTGAAGAATGAATAGTTATAGTACAGAGGATTAGATGGGCGGTATTTGGTTTTGAAGAAGAAATTCTTACTCAATAGTTTAATATTGACGGTATTGAGGTAATAATACAAACTCAGAAATATTTATTTCTTCCATAACTGAATAAACAAGCTGTTCTCAAAAAATAAGGTCCCAAGAACACTGTTTGATGCTAGAAAGGTGGCAGGGTCCGCCAAATATAAACAACAGTATGAAATGTGGTTGTGTTGTAGGCAACTGGATGTGTTTCAGTGGGAGTGTCCTTACAGAGTCGTTAAGGACACTGGTGAGCTCTGAGTTTCAGAGTCGTCAGGGCCACTTGTGGGTTGTTGACTAAACCAGCTTTCATGGTGGTTGCTAGGGCTAGGTTAGCCAATGTGTGAATGGTTGTTAACACCTGGGCTCACCTAGCTCTGCAACTCCCCTCCAGTTAGTCAGAACTGAAGAAGCTTTTGAATGAGAGGTGAGACGTCTTCAAGAAACAGAAACAAGTTTCACAGATGCAATACCCAGTAGATTGTCAAACTGTGCTTGTTTGAGCTTTGAGTTTCAGAGTCGTTAGGGCCACTTGTGGGTCGTTAAAGGCCAGTTAGGTTAACAACCCATAAATGTCCCTAACGACTCTGAATTAGAGGTGAAACGTCTACAAGAAACTGAAACCTACAATACAGCACTTAGAATTACCATGACCTGGATCTGGTGCTCAACGTAACAAGTGTAAGTAGCAATATTGTAATTCCATATTAACTAATGCACCAGCTCCACTTTGAAGGCTTTAGAAGTGTTAGCTACAGTATGTACACCAATCATTAATTATAATGTGAGCATTTATACATTAAAGTCGCAAAGCTAGATCTTCACGAATGAATGATGCAGCGTACCAGTCAGCCAGAGGATTAACGTCCCGTACACTGGTTCAGACGGGACGCACAGGAAGTCACATCCATTATTTACGCAACCATCATCGGGGGCCTGGAATACTGAATGTATTTCCACCATTCATAAATCTATGTTGGGTATCACTTATCTTGAATACTTCTGTCTTATTGTGACACACAAGTGTTTCCTTTTCTAATTAACAAGCCATCTACATTGTGCATGTGTAGCTCCATATTCATGCTGCCAAAAATAACGCCTGTTAGTGCATGTGTGTGACCACCCTTACAAAATGATAGTGAAACCTCAGGAAGTGGTTAATCGGCCAATGACTCGACACTACCCAATATATGGGAAACATCCTCACCTGTGTGTTTTGGTGTCACAGCTCCACGCAACATGCAACTATATTTCTCTTTTTTTATTTATTTTTTTATTTAAACAAGTGAGCATGGCAGCAAGGATTTTGGTAAATATTCATCCGAGCAGTTGTGAAAGAGACATCGAGATAGATACAGAGACACACAAGGCAGGAGTATGCTATGACTGAATTATAGATGACTTGTGTTGTCAGCCTGCTCTTAACTACTGGAGCTTTGGTTCTGTACTCGTTTGTGCGTGTGAGGGAACCATCACTCATCTGAAAGGCTCTGGGTTCAAGCAGTGAACCCTGCTGAATTTGCCCTGCTGAGAAAGACGGTGAATCTCCACCAGCTCCAGTGGTGCTTTAACACAACTGACCTGCACTCTAAAGTGCCTGCAGACAGCGACTACAGTGGAGATCCTCCCTGCAGAGATCAATGAAGTATCACATTCGCTCTTATTTACCACTCTTGGCGCATTATGCTGTCTCAGATGTTTCTTGCGGGAGAGACCTTTGTAGATGAAATATGATAGTAAGACAGGTAAGAAAGCACCTGACAGTCTTTGACCAGCAAGCATCACTCTTACAGTATTAGCACAGCTATGTGGATTGATGAATTCAGCTGAAGACTTTATCAGATTAAGAAAACCCAGCCTGAGTCAGTGTTTTAGTACATATATTCTCACATTGGTGCTGATTTTAGTATGATTCACTGGTCACCTTGGGTCGTGGGCACCAACCAAAAGTATCGTTATTGGAAGACCTCGGAATTAGACTTACTAATCAACCATCATTCTCGGGAGTTGCTTATTGCACCTTTAATTGTCTGGTGTTGAACCCAAAGAAAGGAAGGAAGGCAGAAGGACTTAACATCATGCTAGAAAAACAGTATTTGTGCACTTGTTTTTAGCTTTTGACCTTATTCCTGTAGGCCTCATCCGGATCAAATCAGGGATTGCGGTGAAAAGTCATTTTGAGTGTGTAAATACTGCTAACACAGTGGCCCTGCAGCAAAAAAATGAAACAGAATCATCTATTGGAGGAAATCAACCCAATGTTATGCTGTGGTGGCCAGTCGTACTGTATAAGCCAGTGAGCAGAACGGCTTGTCAAGAGTGTTCTTGTTCAAGCCATTTACACCTGCCTACTACTATATAGGAGTGAGACAAAATATCAATACGAAAGTGGAACCGATATGATTATCGATACATTGGTGCCAGATAAGTATTCCTACGCTTTGCCTCTTTAAGAATATTTGTATACTCCAGGAAGACAGATGATTGCCTTGAAATGGATTGATTATTGCCAAATCACTGTATCTTGATACTATTGTTATTGTGGGTAACATAATGTATCGTATTGGAGTTACTTTGTGTTTCCCACCCCTACAAAGACACAGACCACTTAAGGCATTTTGAATAAATAAGTCTGTAATGCCAGAGATGGCAGTTGTATGACTCGCTGTCTCTCCATTCATTTAGATAGGAGTCCTATCTGTGGCAAGACGTACCTAAAAGGACTTTACGCATGCTACTTTTAGACTTACGATGGAATTTTTTCATGTTTCAGTGTCAAGATGAAACACCAAAAAAACGATACATACATAAAATTCCAAAGTCTAACAAATTGCTCTGAGTTCCTCCTCTCTTGCTCGGTGCCTCAAACAACATCGTGCTGCCAGGAGACTGCACCAGCAGAGGAGGAGGAATACTCTGCGAACTTGTTGTGGATGCAGGGAGCCTCTCTGGAAGAGCTGTTGCTCCCAAGCTGGGTTTGGTCTGAATGAGGCCAAGATTGCTGCACTGAATATTTTGGGTTTGGGGAAAGTGGGCGAACAAACCAAGTCATTATGTCACCTTGGGCTCTGGAAACATGACTGATGGAAAATAATTATCAGTAAATGCACAGCTAATCAAATGACTGCAGTCTACAACACGAGTTTCCAAAAGAGAATGACGCTAATGAGTCATAACAACAGTCCACATTATTTCTGTTGGATTCTAAGTATATGAGCATAGACTTCAAATGAATTACTGTTTTGTTTGGTCCATGTATGTTGAGAAGAGGTTAGCAGGGCTTTTACTTTGAGGTGTTAGTGAGCAGGCTCAGTATGCAGACTCCTATCATATTAGCGCAGTTGAGGCATTAGCTGGCGAAGTAAGAATGGATGTTTTTCCTCCCTGGGTGCTCCTGGGAGGATAAACAGGCCATCCATAATTAACAGCCGCTCCGCCTGCGTTCTGATCCACTCCGCTTTAAAAAGAACAACTGTCACCATTGGTTAGAGAGGGAAGGAGAGTGGGGGAGACACTGAGGAAGTGTGGGAGAGACAGACACGGAGATGGGGAGATCACGCTCTGGCAAAAGACTCGGTGGCGTGATATGACTGACGCGCACGTGAGCAAAGACTCCTGAACTGTTGTAAACATGCAGTTTCACACTCATAGTTAAAAGCACACAGATCCATGCCACTGCCTATACAGTACCACACACACACACACACACACACACACACGCACACACACACACACACACACACACACACACACACACACACACACACTCGATAAACACAGTGAAACACCCACATGCATTATCTGCCTCACACTCAGAGCGGCGCACACATTTTGCTCCTGGCTCTGGAATGAACAGTGAGCGGTTTTATAATGTATTTAGTGAGAATACATTGAACAGTGAAAACAGGAAGCTTCCACTCTGTTTTTCCTCAAACAAGAATACATTTATGTTGCTTTATTAGGACTTAACATCAGTGAATCCATGAGCTGTACCTAGGGTTTGCTCTCATTGATGTAGGACACATTGAAACGTTATAGAATTTAGTAGAGAGCTGACCAAACAGTGAGGCTGCTGTCAGTCATTTTAGAGTTTAGATTATTAAGGCTGTGATCAGGTGAACAAAATATGAACATGTAATCAAATGCCAAGCTTTGATTTTTCATTTCTACAACATTTTGTGGTGGACATTTTGATCCACTTTAAAAGGGATTTGCCCCTCATCTTTTGGTTTGTAAATGACTAATAAGTACAAACAAGTTTTGGAACTGGTCCTGTGGATCGCCGCAGCACAAATGGCAGCTGCAGGCTCAGTTTGACAACATTGCAAAACAGATTCCTACAGAGACAAACTCCCTTTAAGAGAGTAGAATCCTTCTCGCAACAACAACTAAGTCGCTCTACCTCCAGGCAACTCATTTACAGAAACGGTCATTTTATTATCGTTGAACACTTGATTCAAAATGCCTGCGGAGCTTTACTGGATCAGTTCCAAAACAGGTTGTATCTATTGCTCATTTGCAAAACATATAATCTGTTAATAGAATACAGTGTGTACTACCTATTGTCTCCCTTCGTATTTCCTTTTATTTGTACTTTTTATCATGGTTTGAGTTTTGGGTTTGGTTATGTCCTGTTTTATTTTGTAGTTCCCTCCTCATGTGACATGTTTTGCTTTTCACTTCCTCCATTTGTCCTTTTCCCGCCGTTTTTCCTGTTCACCTGTGTTTCATGTGTTAATTAGTCCCTGTCTATTTAAGCCAATGTTTGTCTCTTACTCTTTGTCAGTTTGTCTGGTTATGCCATGCGTCTCCTACGTTACTGTTCCGTTTCCTTATGGCAGTCTTGTAACTCCTGTGCTCCTCGTGTTCCTCATGTCGCTTGTGTTCCTCATGTTGCTGCCTATGTTACCAGCATTTCAATTGGTTTGTGCTTAGTTTTGTATTATGTTGACTTCTTGAATTTGCTCACGCCTGCTCCTTTTCTTACTTTGACTTTGTATCTTGGTATTTTGGACTTTTGGATAACACCTTTTTGAGACATTTAAAAATTTCACTTCATACTCGTACGTAATTGTATGTAGTGTGGCCCACTGATTGAATATGAAGCAGTTGTGTGCTCTATGTGGCACTCGCGAGCACATTTGTATAGTTTTTCTTAGGCAGTCTCACGCGCTTTGTCTGACTTTCCAGCCTATTTATAATGCATGTGTGTTGTTGTGTGAGATGCATGCATCAGAATCCAGGACAGTTGTCATGGGGACCAGACTGATGCTGAAACAACAGTTGATTGTAGCGAGTGTTTCTGGCGAGTAAAAGTAGTACTGTTCCTTTGTGTCTTCCCTGTTCCCTCCTCTTTCCTCTCCCCTCCTTTGTCCCCCCCCCCTTCTCTCTCTCCTCTCCTCTCCTCCCTCATGTCTTCTCTTTTCCTTTGCCCTGTCTCTCCCCCCTCTCACCTCTCCTTGTCTCCCCTCCTCGGCAAATCTATATGCAATCATCCCACTGCAGCAGTCTAATTTAAATGTGGAACAAATGTTGTGACAGACTAAAGCTGGATAGAAGTCCTTATCCGCACAGTGAGAACTGAATTATCCTGGTTGACTGAGCTGCTGACACACACACATTGAGAGGAGGAGAGAGAGAAGGGGAGACGGAAAGAGAGAGGGCACAAGTCTCGTCTGAATTAAACCAACCTCTCTGTCTGTCTATTAGTCACCCTGCAAGCCAGTAATTCCTTAATTCCACTATGAAGAGACATTCACACACATCTTTTTTAACTTGAGTTTGTCTTTTGAGTTTCTTGTTTCTGCAGAGGTCCGACTGAGACACCAGGACTCCTGTGGAAGAAAAACTAAAGGGATACTTGTGAGAGGCAGATTAAAGGTCCCGTTAAATGCTATCTCTTCCTTATGGAGACAGTGCGCTCAGAACAAAAGTGCTGGTCGGAAACCTCCCTCCTCGTCGGAACAGGGGGAACTGTAACTTCCTGAAACCGGCCATCAGTAAAGCACAACTTTTTACATTTTTGACTGCAGATGTCAGAAATCCTTCATCTTCGATTGAGTGACTTTCAATGTCAATTAGCCCTCTCAGAGACTGGTGGAAAGTGGATCAAAAAAATACTTAATTCAACAAATCCTGTGGTGTATTGAACTTCATTGTCTTCTGAACAAACAGTGGGAAAGGGTGGTCTAGTCGAGTGATTCTTTGGTCCTACAACCTTGGGTCCTTTTTACAGCTTTTTTATGGGCATCTAACTGTACTCGCTACTGCTAATGGAAACCAGTTTCCGGAAAAAGGTTGCAAAAGAAACAACAATAGCTTCCCAAAAAAGATTATCTTGCACCAAAATGGGTCCCAGCAAAGCTTGCTCTAATTGTTCGCCGCAGACAAAACAGTTGTTTATCAGAGAATCCGTGTTGTCGCAAGCCAGAGTGTTTTTATTTTGGGTCATTCAGCCTGGATGATCCAGATTGCTGCTGTTACAATAACAACACATCAATGTTTAATAGTCTGCAATACAGAGATAACGCGTCTGATAGTCACATTGAAATCTGTTTGTGTGTGTGTGTGTGTGGGAAATATGGGGGTTGAGGGAGAAAGTGTTGGGGTGTTTGTCATATATATATCCATATAACTCCATTTTTATAAATATTTTTTCACTTCCACAATCAGAGTCAGACTATTATTTCTGGCCATCCCTGAGCTGTGCGCCAAATCCTGTTTCATAACAATTTGATTCATTCCGCCAACAGGGACAATGATAAGAAAGCTGATAGTGCTGCCAAGTCCTCAAAGAGCAGACTACAGAAGACACAACATGAAACATTCAGCAGAAATTGGCAACTGCTTTTTTAGTGTAAATAAATCAATTAGATGTACAGTGCCTGGAAATAAAACACATTTTCCGAGGCCACGGGCCCATTTTCTGGTTCAGAGCTGCTGGTGCTGTTTCAAAATGGAGCTCATTTAGGTGTAAAAAACTAAACAAGGACACTATATTTCCATAAATTCAGACTGGATATAGTGACTATCATCATGTTTTCAGGAGGCATGTGTCAAATTGAATATTATCACTGTGAACCCGAGAGGAATTCCACGTTTAAATGTCCAGTTCATAAAAAAATTAACATTAAATACACAACACTGCACATTGCTTTGAAATTAGTTCTTTACCCGAGTTGTACTCTCTCTGGAGTGTGGGCCAAGTGGGCTGCGGTGACGTCTTGCAACCGTGGCCAATTCGTGACGAACCACTTCTCCCAGTCAAACAAGCATGTACCACGATTGCGAGACTCGTGTCAGCGCAGGACACCAGAGCGGGGAAAGTCTCTGTGTGTTCAGCTGTCAGTACTTTTGTAGCTTCTGACTGATCTCTGTGGTGTGAAGTATAGTTTCCCTCCGTGTTTGTATTTTCAGAACTCTGCATTTTACTGTTTCATCGCGTTTGCAGCAGCGCTTAGATCACTGCTCCATATTAAATCCTACTTTTTTATATTGTGTGCACAGAGGTATAGTAACAGGTACAGTAACAGTGAGTGTTTTGAATCAGTAAAAAAGAAAGAAAGAAAGTTTCAGTAAAGAGGTGGTTAGGAATATTTTACAGGACTTTCCCTCTGGAGACCAGTAATCAGAAGTGATTTGTTTTTAATTCATTTAATGTTAGTATGTGAACATACGTAAATGATATAACTAAAGTCACTATGGTACATTAAGTGTCATGTATGGGACTTTTCCTCATCTTAACCATTTTCTTTTTGCCTGACCTTAACCACTTAACTACACCAAACCAAAGCAAAGTGACCATATGTCAACGTTAATAAGAGTCCAAAAGTCATAATCTGCCACACTATGCGAACCGTTTACCAGCACGCTTGTGTTTTTAACAGTCTAACTGAATGTTGTATGTCACATTTTGCCACTCACTTGACCGAGAAGCCTTTCATGTGCAAAAAAATTATGCGAGAGTGGAAGGTCAAGCGTCATAATTTGGAGCTTAAGGCCACTGACTGAGCAGCTGATAGTGAGAACGTGTTGCTTACTGGCTTCACCAAGTCGCTAAGGTTGTTGCTGGTTGAGCGGGGTTGGTGTCTTTAATCGCACGCGGCTGGTGCACTTATGTAACTTAATTAAATCAGTTTTTCACACTTACGCAGCTGCCACACAACAGAGACGACATCAAAGCCAACACCTGGTTTGTGTTACATGTTATGAAACATAGAGCGGAAGGAGTCACGGTACATTTTACAGGTGATGCGAAACATATAGTCCCTGTGGAGGAAGCATACGCGAGCGATGTATGTTTGTTTAAAAAGTCTGCAGCTGCTGTGTGTCGGTGTGTGTCGGCTGAAGTGACTTTGATTTGAGATCTGACTTTATTATTTTTACGTTATTACAAACTCCGGCGGATTTTTGTTGCCGTGCTGTTTCCTTTGTATGCCCTAAGGCGCACACACACCCACACACACACACACACACACACACACACACAGAGAGACACACAGGTGACTGTTGCTTTATGCCATGCTGTTCTCCTCAGGGCAATCACAGGGCAGTCACACACTCAGACATATACAGACACACACACACACACACACCTGAATGTTTCCCTTCTTTTACCCATTTACAGACTGACAGACAGACAGGTTATCACGCTGACAGTCTATTATCTGTCTGTCTCCATCTCATCTACACGTCTCAGTGGTGTTGTGTATTTTCGGTGGCACATTTAGGAAAAACAACAAGATTCTCTGGCAAAACTGAATTGACCTAAATTGGTTTAGCTCGGAGGAGAAAAAAAAAGATAAGCTCATTAAATTTAATTTTAGTCCTTTTTTTTTCTGTCGATGTAGACTAGATCTCAAGGAAAAACGTGCACCTATCTCCCGCAAACGTGGCATCTTGAAGTGTCTCGCAAAGAAAATGTTGTGGGCAGTTTAAGGGGTCTCGGGAAAGGCTCATATTTCAACCAAACCGCATTCAAAAATCCCCCCGCGTTGTATCTATTTGCTCCTCTTCCTTTCCACATCAATGTGTTCGGCCATTCTTCATATCTCTGTCATCTCTGTCATCTCTGTCTTGCCAGTAAATTCGTTTTTTTATTTCACCGTCTCTCCCTCGTTTGTGTGCCTGTGTGTGTGACCATGACTAACAGGTCACTGCTGTTCGGCGCTGCAGCCAATCCCTTCAGGTCCTCATCGCTGCCGCTTGTTTAGCGACCTTGACAGCCTCTCTCTGTCCCTCCGAGTCGCGCTACTCCTCCTCCATCTTTCTCACCCGCCTCTTTCTTTCTTTCTTTTTTTCTTCTTTCCCCCTCTTTTCTCTTTTTACTTTTTCCCTCTGATCTCCTCTCTGTTCCTGCTCGTGTCCCGGTCTTTCCTCTTTGCTCCGTGTTCAGCAACCTTGACAGGATTTTTTTCCATCCCTCCAGCAAAAAACCCATCCCCACTCTCTCTCTGTCCCCCTCTCGTCTCTCTCTCCTCTCGTTCCTCCCTTTCATCTCTGTCCTCCGTCTCTCCCTATTCACAGCCTATGATTTATGTCAGTGTGTTACACAGCCGGATTCAAACTCAACACAATGCCGATGAATTGTGTCGGCATCGAGCAAATGTTAGCCGTGCGCCCCGCAGGTTGGTGTTGCAGAGCCCGTATATTAAAGAACTTTGAGCCGCATCATTTCCAGAGTTAGCAGTTCTTGAGGTTTAATGGCATAAACACGATGATCCATTTATTGATAAACAGGTAATGTGCAGATCAGGAACAGAAGTAGAACCAGCTGAAAAACATCCTGCAGCCAAGTGATGAATAGATATTCTCACTTCTGCGGGAGTTTCTCAGGCTGCTCCAGTGTGCCCCTCTTTGTTCCTTCCGTCAAGGTTACGCATGTTGTGTTTGTACTCGATTTTGAGCACACTGGATGGACCGTTTCATCCGCTGCACCTGCAGCCACACATCTCCTACAGCGCCATGTGTTAGATTTTTTTGTGAGAACAGTCATTACGGGAAAAGGCCGCTGTGACTTTTAGTTTCACTCCAAGCGAGTGTTGTGACTCCCACTTGGAAATAAACTCTGAAATCACTTCAAACATCGTCTACTGTAAGATCAGCGTGAGCCAGCAAACTCTTTGACTCACCTCCTCCCATTTGTCTCTCTCCTCCCCCGTGCCCTCTCCATCCCTCCCTTCTCTACGACTTTCCCTCGTCCCCTTTTCCCTCTCATCTTATCCTCTCTTTTCTATTTGTACCTCTTCTCCCACTTCCTCCCTCCCTCTATCTACCTCCTTTCTTCTCACTTACCCGCTCTTCCTCTGCCTCTCCCCTCCTCTTTCTCTCGCTCGTCTCCTAATCCCTCCTCTCCACCCTAATTTAAACTCTTTGAAGCCTTCAATAAGGCTCCATAATAAGCTTCTCCCTCTCCAGGCAAGGCAAGGGAGCAGCCTCCCAGTTGCATTCTGCCACTGTGCGAGTGCTGGTGTGTTTGTGTGTGTGTTCTCTGTTTATTAGCGTCTCTGCTTGTGAGCTTTCATGCCTGTGTTTGTGCATGTGGCGTGTGTGTGTGTGTGTGTGTGTGTGTGTGTGTGTGTGTGTGTGTGTGTGTGTGTGTGTGTGTGTGTGTGTGTGTGTGTGTGTGCGTGTGTGTGTGTGTGTAGTGTGAACCTAAACGCTGAGCACAGAGCCATGAGGGGAGCAGAGGAGCATATTGTGGAACACATCAGAATACGACTCAACTGCAGATTAAACTATATAAGTAGGCTATTGATGCAAATTGTTGCACAAACAGTTAGAATTCAGCTTCATATTACTGAATTTAATTGAACTGAATTGAATTGAGTTGAAATGAATTGAATTGAATTGAATTGAATCGAATCGAATCGAATCGAATCGAATCGAATCGAATCGAATCGAATTTAATTGAAAAATCTGAAGATTTGAAATAGATTTGGACTACCAACAGGAGACATCAATCTACAAATGATGCCAGAGTGGGTGTCACATCCTGTGCATTTAACACATTCATCCACTTGTCAGTCCACATAAGAAATACCCATTTGTCATCAGATTTCCCACATTACGACTGGAAAAAATTATCCCACCTCAGTACTCAAACTCCACAGGTCCGTGTTGTCACTCCCACTATACTCACCAGCTTCGGTCATTTTTTAAATACTTAAACCTATGTTTACATCTTGCTCACATGTAACCACTCACAGCTGTGCAAATACTGACCTTTGTCTGTGAGAAGCCGAGGGAGATTTACTGTGACGTCGTTAATGTGCTGCAAAACCTCTCAGGAAAGAGGACCATGTGGGTGGTTGTGCATACAGAGTGTTTGAGACTTTTGTTCGCATGCTGTCACTTTCAACCACGACCACAATCTTCTTTTAAGGCCCTGACACACCAAACTGACCTCAAAGAACTACCTTTGGCGAAGGCCGATTGTTGCATCACCTCACGTCTCTTGCGTCTGGGACAAAATGCTCCACTTGAACACACCGCAAAGACTACAAGCGATAGCCAACAGGCTTGTCGGTTCTGCCCATATATAAACCAATGTCATGATTAAGCTGATAAAGTAGCTTTTAATTGAGAATATGTCTGAACAAAAGTTTGCTCTGAGGCAGAGAATCTAACTGAACTTTTAGCATTGATGTGGCAGATCAGAGAAAAAAACAGTATGAATCATTTTTACAACGTTCTTTGAAGGCGTTGACGAACAAGTGTCAAGGGTCGTTGATTGGAAACTTGAATGTGTCATTTTGGACGGTGATTACGAGCAACCTTTATGTTGTTTAGGATGGATGACATGTGGTATTACTGCAATAGGACAGACTCGCTGGTTAAACTCTTTAAGACAGCTGATGACATTGTCCTGTCATGTATATTAAAGGGGAATTCTGATATTATTAAACCTAGGCCTTATATTTATATGTTCGGGTGGTTAATTGATTCACGCCCATCAAAACATCGCCTCAGTTAGCAGCTGCGACAGGACTGCGATGTAATCCTTTGGAGCATCTTCAACCCTCAATATTACGTCCAATAAAAGTGCTCGGTTTTACCAATGACTGCTGAGGATGTTATGCCAAGTGTCTGACAACATCACAAAAACAATATCTCTCTGTTTAATAATAAGATCCTTTCTGTAATGAGGAGTCTGTGAGGTCAAGTGAAGGAGAGGTCTTTCGAGGTGAGCCTTTACAGTGATTGCCTCATTGTCAAAATCAGTTTAATATTCAGCCAAGACTTTGGTTGGACATTTTTATTTGCAGTTCATTAAGGTAAACTCCTCCCTCCAACTCTCTGACTCATGTTTCCACCATCGTCTTCCTGCAACAGTTTGAATAACAAACTGACTGTCGCAGTTGCCCCAAAGGATTACATTAGAGCCGCTTTAGCGGCTGCCATCTGAGGTAACCTACTGGACCGATTCCAAAACAATTGGTAAATGTGAGTGATTTACACACCCAAACATGTAAATATAGAGCCCAGGTTTAGAAATACAAGAATTTCCCTTTAACCAAGAACTGTAAAGGAAGTAAAAAAAACATCACGAAACAGCCAGCAGCAACACCAAACATCCCTGTGTTGTATACAAGTCCACTGATACCTCTGATTACATTTTAACCACATTAGTGTCATGAGCATCATCTCTGCATTGTGGCATATTTGGGTCCCAGGGGAAACTGTGTCATTGGCCATGGACAACATGTTTACTGTCACTGTTTGTTTCATTGTAAGCCTCTGTGGTGTTAATGGTTGGAATTTGGCAGTTTGTCTTTGCCTGCTGTAGTTCTCTTTGAGCTATAATAGATGAGAGATTGGCTTCAGCACGCACACACACACACACACACACACGGACACAGAGAGAGAGAGGGAGAGAAACAGGCGTAAAGCCCTTAGCACTGGCCTGACACACATAGACACGCACAAATACGGAAACACACATGCTCACACACACACCAACTGACATTACTTACAAGCATACTGTGTACACACAAACACACACACACACACACACACACACACACACACACCCTGCTCCATGGGTTTATCTTCATGATGATAGTAATCAGTATGAAGCCCACTGGCTACAGCAGCAGACTGCTTGGTAGTCATTACCGTTAGCTTAACTGTTTACACCCGTTAATCAAATTAGCAAGTCACACACACACAGAAATGCACACACACACACATGCATATAAATGTAGGCAGAAACGGTGTGAAACGCACTTGCATACACGCACATACACATACACACACAGGAGATGTAAACATGGAGAAAGGCTCTGAGTTCCATCTGAGATTAATTATCAGTCTTAAAGCAGACACATGAGCAGAGACAGAGAGGTGGAGGGGAAGAGGAAGAGAGATCTCCACACTTCTGTGGGTAGAGAGATGTGAAGGAGATAAATACAGAAAAAAACGTGAAAAAGAGAGGTGTGGAGCGGGTGGCTGACAAACAGACATACATACAGTACAGCAATGAAGACGTATGCAGGAGCTGAACTTCCGACTTCTCATCTCAAACTGATATCTCGGAGTACGCTAAGTATCCAAACATACAGTATAACAAACAAACCATGACAACCAGAGCAGGGAGCCCGGAGGCTACGCAAGAGCTCTTAGTATCTAGTTGTGTCTGCATGTTTTGTCTTGAGGCCAGTCTTTTGAGGCAAATGGTGATGGGAAATTTTGTTTCCAGTAAGGATGGGGAGTGGCAATAAATCAATAGGTATGATACCATGGGCTCCGCGGATCGGTATATAATGAAAATAGGGATGATGACCTTAATAACTGACCATGTAACAGCAGCCATCGGCCATTACAGGACATTACAGCACCTCTCAGAGACAACTGAAATGTGTGTGTTGCATCTCCTCCAACAGTTTTTCTGTGGCTGACAGTGTGATTTCAGTCGTTTCACTGTGTTGGAGCCAATCACTCAAACTGATTGACGGGTGCTGTGGCATGAACTTGACTAGCCGAGTTTGGGCATAACAGAGTGAAGGCTCTCCTGCCTGAGGGCAAAAAAAGTTGGATATTTTGGTTTCATAGGGAGTCAAAGAGATACCAGGTTTTAAGTGCATGGTGGTCCGTCTCTCCTGAAGGAAAAGTTAAACATTTTGGGAAAAACAGACAACAAGAGACGATCAGTACACCTCTATCATCAGTCAGCACGCCTTCTCATGGATCCTACTGCTTTTCTTGCTAATATCTACCCTGCTCTACCCTGACTGTAGTTATCGTTGCCTTCACCCTCATCTGCATCTGATTGGTTGGAGGTAGTGTTAGAAATTCATAAGCCAGTCTCATTCCTCATGCCTAAACCTAACCCAGAACCCTTCAATAAAGAGAGTTGCGACAACAGCAGTTCAAAACGCTGATCGTTACGTGATTCACAGAGACTTCAGATAGTTCAAGTAAGTTCTAAGCAGGCAATTTAAAATACATACGTATGTTTGGCAGTTTGTAGTTAAAACACGTTTTATTGATTGGTTTACAGTACTTGGCTGCTAGTATCGCCATTACTTAATAACAATGTTCCATGAAGATGACGCGACTCTCTGTAATCCAGGGCTGTGACCTAACCAAACCAACCTATGAAAGCTACCAATCAGAGGCAGAGCAGCATAGAAACTAAAGAGCAACAGCTTTCATAATTTGCCCATAGGTATCAAAATCTGCCGATCAACACATCTGAAACTTACCAATCAACAAGTAATATCATGTAAAGGAGACAATTTGTGGTTTTAATGGACAGACATGAGAGTGGTATCGATCTTTTCATCACACTCTAGGCAAGAAAACAAGCACGTGTGTGACCTTCAAAACAGGAATCGACGAAACAGTTTCACAGCACGTTGTTCTTGTTCTGGAGCTTTTGATCATATCACAGGATCTTCATCGGCAGATAGCGTCCGCTGTTTCCAAAGTAAAGAGGAATCTTTGAAACGCAACTTCAATGAGTCGTCTTTAAAGTGCTCAGAAGAAATGGAAATAAGTCCCTCTGCTGATGAAGATCATGTGATATCATCAAATGCTGCAGAACAGCGACTGAATCAACTGCCTGTAGAGATTGTTTTGTCAACTGGCAAAAGTTTGTCTCGAGCAATCTGGACACATTATTATAAACATTTAAAATTCGTGGTGAGACGTTTTGCAGAGATGCATTTTGAAAAAAAGATTTATTGGCTGTCTTTTAAAGGATCCGCTCATTTTTTTGAAGGATAGACAGCCGTCAAGCAGTGTCGGTGTATAGGTCAACTGAGTCAATGGAGACAAGAGGTTACAGCTCAGTGAGAGAAACAGGCCTGATGGGCTTCACAAACACAACTCTCATCGTGGGTGGAAACTAAAGCGATCTAATCGCTGGCAGAGCCGAGTGTTGTCCTGCAGTGAAAGATGCAGAGAGAGGAAAAAGGGAGATCGCACACACAGACTGACAGTTTGAATGCAATTGTATTTTTATTGCTGTATACCTGTATATCACTATAGTCACATATGCAAACCAATAGATGCATTACAAAAAAAATTCTGTGCATCAGCATAACCTGAAGAAAAATGGAAACGTTCGTCAGAGCTCGTCAGCGTTTTATCTGGGGCTTTGTACCACGCACTCGCGGGGACATAATCAGTTTGGCAAGTGACTCAATCCAATAACAAAAACAGAATTTACGCTTTCTATTTTTTCCCCGCAGCTTTCCGCAAGCAAGGAAATGAGAAATGGATTTTAATTGTTTCACGATTAGCGAAATAAAAGGGGTAAAAAAGAAAACAATTAGGCACGTCTCCAGTGATGTCGCCATCTCCGAGATGGTGATGCATCAGTTTACAGTGAGAAGTTGTTCAATAGAGGAGCTCTGGCTGACGGTGACACTATTTCCTCCTGCAGTCTAAATGTTCTCTCTAAAGATTAATGCAGAATAGGAGACACACAGTGTGTGTGTGTGCGTGTATGTGTGTGTGTGTGTGTGTGTGTGTGTGTGTGTTTGTGTGTGTGTGTGTGCATATGTGCGTGCATGTGTGTGCGTGTGAGATACTGTAGTTACTCTGCGGTTGTTTCCTTATAGAGGCACGGTGAGAGGATGAGACTAAAGCAGCAAGATTAGCAGGCGGCCGTTGATGCAGTCACCCAGTTTTACAACAGATATACACGGGCTTTATCACGGCTATACATTATTAATACACACTTGACTGTTTACACACACGCTCGGAGACAGATTATCCGGCCGCCGTTCATTTTTGGATCCAATCTTTCAAACCACAATTTCTGACAGTGACTTGTGGCGTCCCCCAAAAACAACAATGTTGCATTATGTGCACAGATTATACTGAAAGTGTTCACAGACAAATGAAAAACACAATATTTTCTCCACTGAGGTCTTCAGCTACAATAAACTGCTTGATTTCATGTTTGTGGATACACAGGATACATATGACATACACTACTCACAATAAGTTAAGGATATTGTTATTTACATGAGTACTTTTCCTATTTGGTCTTTAATGAAATAAGTAAAAGTTCCCTTTGATATTACTAATAATGAATGAGAAGAAACACCATTTTCATTAGTTTAATATTTATTACCCCAAAAATTTAGACAATAACAAGGATAGCCCCAAATAACAAAAATTGACAATGTCAGTAGCGGGTGTTTCCACCATTTGCCGCAATGACAGCTTGACAGCGACGTCTCATGCTCCTCACTAGCCTCATGATGTTGTTCTGAGGCAATGCGTTCCACTCCTCCACAAGTGCTACACGTAGTTCTGCCAGGTCACGTGGGGGTGGGGTACGATCATCCAGTCTCTGCTTCAGCTGGTCCCAGACGTGCTCTATGGGGTTCAAGTCAGGGGACATTGCTGACCATACCATATGAGGCACTCCAACTTCCTGATGTCGAGCTGTGACAATTCTGGCACGATGTGGTGGAGTATTATCATCCATGAACAGAAAGTTGGGGGTGTGCTGGCGGAATTGGGGGATGATGATGGGTTCTATGATGTCTCTGAGGTAAGAACGTGCAGTGACTGAGCCATCTACAATAACCAAATCTGTTTTGCGCTGACTGGTGATGCCTGCCCAGACTGTTGCACCTCCTCCACCAAAGGGAACCCTGGTGACCATGTTGACCTCAGCCTATCGCTCACCTCGCCTTCTCCAGCAACACTGACGACCATCATTTCTGTGCAAGGTGACCCGACTTTGTCAGTGAACAGGACGGTAGACCACTGCTGCATTGTCCAGGTCACATGGTCTTGTGCCCACTGCAAACGTTCACGGCGGTGTCTTGGTGTCAGTGGAGTCACCTGCAACGGTCGTCTGGCATTCAAGCCAAAGCGGTGGAGTCGGTTTCGAATGGTTTGTCTGGAAACCCTAGTACCCCTCACATCTCGTAACTGGGTCTGCAGCTGTGTGGCAGTTGCATAACGATGTCTGAGTGCATAGGTCCTTAGGTACTGGTCATCGTCGCGGTCGTCACTCATGGGGCTCCACTCCTGGGTCTGTCATGAACTCTGCCAGTAGTTCTGTGTCTTGATGCAAGTCTGCTGATGACACTTTGAGACACACCAAGTTCACGAGCAACATCTGGCTGCCTGCCACCGACCTGAAGGCGCGCTATGGCCAGGTGGCGCTGCTCGTCCTTTAAGTGACGTTGTGTGTTCATGGCTGTTTGAATGATGAACTTGGAATGACTTACTGACAATACCAGCTTTTTATACCCACAGAATGTTGAAATTGATGCCACATTGAAAAGGGTTGTCTTTTAGTTTTTTGGTATTGGCCCTAATATGTAAGGCACACTGTACACAGTGAGACCATTACGTGGAAAACACAAAATGAGGTGTGTCTATCACCCCAATACAATTGCCTCCCTATCCCAAAACTCTCTGAAGTGAAACAAACACAGTCTCTCACAATATCCCTAACTTATTGTGAGTATTGTATTTGGATACACACATACAGTTCACACAGGAAATCTTCACCAACTTGTGAACACACAAAGCTACTGGTGCATTCCAGTTGATCCAGAAGTGTCTACTTGCTGTTAATATATGAACACAATCAATAAGATTTAAAATGATAATGAAATAATGTCTGTTTCATCCTTTGTAAATGTGTCATGAATATCTTTTGTCCAAAAGAATTGTAGTTGATAACAATTGTGCTCAAATTATGTCAACTGAGATTAAAGAAATTAAACAATGCCTTTCAAGGTCCCGTGTTATGCTCATTGTCAGGTTCGTGCTCGTACTTTGGGTGTCTGCTAGAAAACATTTACACACTTTTAATGCTCAAGAAACTCGTTATTTTTCTTGTGCCCTCTATTGTTGCAGCACCTCTATTCACCCTCTGTCGTCTGAGCACTCCATTTCAGTTCCTGTGTCTTCTAGCACCCCCTCATCAAAAACCCAGTTCGCTGTGACTGGTTAACTTCCACAGGCCTGAGCATTTATCTGTAGTGTTCTGGTCTGATGAAGGAGAAAAAAAATAAATCTGCTTTGCGTACAAGCATTGATGTGTTAAAACATCACACATCTCCACAATGCTGTTTTAAGAAATAAAAGGGATGTAGGACTGGCATTGAGAACACAGCTCTTGTCAGTGGGTACTTCCGAGTTTTGCTAGTTTTTATAATGCTTTTTTGTACGTATACCCGACCGTGCCAACACTACTGTTCATAATTCTATAATAAACAGGGCGCGCCACATCCTAGTTATAATTTGTACATATACCCTTATGTTCCACAGACCTTGTTAAGTTCAAAGACTGTGCTTTTTAATGAATGGTGAATATAAAAGAATAATTTCTCAATGATCATCAAATATTCCCCTTTTCAGGACTGATCTGCCAACCGCAGGATGGGGGGGGTCGCTGCTTGTTTAACTACAGCCATCACACATTCATATATGCATGAATGCACAAAAAAATAAATAAAATAAGCACACAGATGAGTGAACACACAGAGACTGTAAACTCGCACACGCTCACAAACACAGACGGCAGGAAAAGACAGAACCCCCTGCCAAGCGCTGAGAAAACAGGCAGGCAGAGAAAGGTAAAGAGTGGATGAGAAACAAGACCAAAAAAATGCTGGATAAAACACAAGTACAGGGAACGAGAGAGGTAGCAACAAAGGCGGAGAGGTAAATCCAGGAAAACGGCATAAAGGGACCGTGATGGTGTGGAGAATAGACACAGAGGATGAGTGAGAGGACATAATAGAGAGGAAATAGAAACCAAAACCTGAAGCAGGTGAAAGAGAGAGAGAAAAGATGATAAAGAGTGACATCAGGAGCTACATACGGGGGTATTAGACTCTTACAACAATTTCTATTTACACCTTAATGCCCTTCAGCAGCATTCACAAGCTGCCTCTCTCTTTTTTTTTACATTATATTACATTACATGCATTTGCCTGATGCTTTTAATCCAAATAAACTCTTCATCAAACATGTTGAACTGCCTCAAGTGCTACATGTAGATATGTGACTACACCCATATGAAGCTCCACCTAAGTTCAATCAGGAAGACGTTCATTCCATTCACCTCTCTCTCTCTCTGCTCCCTCCATTCACCTGACATGGCCGCTTCTTCGTGTACATCCAACCAGGATTCTGCCCCCGAACACCATCAGCCAATCATGTCCCTGCCGTCAAACTTCAAACCGCACTTCTCTCTGCGGTCAGCTGACGTTTCAGCCATTCGTGCGACCCTCCTCCGCCCCGTCCTCCTCCAGCTCTTCATCTAGTGACCCGGTGGACATTCACTCAAAAACATTATGATCCCTCCATCATGATGGAAACGCTCTCACAGATAAGCTGTATAGGTTATGGTGTGTTTTTTTAATTAACGCAGTAAGGAAACGTTAGACATATCATATCTGCACAATCTTTATTCAATGTTGAATGTGTACAAGAGTTAATTTTTGCCTCCCGTTCCCAACTCGTCAAATAATGGCACTGTGGGTTGGGTCCGCTGCCGTCCCAAAGCGTCAGTATTTGGCAAGTTGGACAGATTTTGCTGGGGGACTTTTAAAAAATCACGAGAAACTCTGACCACGTGGAAGGTGCTGTGTTTATTCCACCATGTTTCTTATTGTTAAGCTTGTTTGGCGGGGCTTTCAGATGCTGTTTGTTTGAAGAATACTGACACATGATGACAACCGATAACAACAGTATGGACGAAGGACACAAACCCTAGTTTTTGTAATATACATGCATCGTGTTTGATTCAGTTGGTTTCTCCTTCAGAAGCAAAGGCTGCACTTCAGCGGCCGTTTCAATGATCCCACATCAGTTTCAAGCATAAAAACCATGTTCAACACATTCCATGTAGTTCTGCTGAAGTCGGTAGTGGAGCGTCAGTAGGAGGCAGTCAGACATGTTGTGCTAATTGTGATCTACCCCCGTCGTGGGTGGAAATGAGCTCCTGAAATAACCACTTCCTGGTTCTATTTTCAGCTGAGGTCAGCGGCGGAGGAGTATGCCATGCTGAGAGGTGTGATGTGGCTCTGTTGGTTTGACCCACACCTGCTGCGTATCCTTCACTCAGGAACTGGAGGGTGAGTGTATCAGTGGGTATGTGCGTGTGTGTGTGTGTGTGTGTGTGTAAGGGCTGCATGCATATATGCAACACATGTGTCCAAATACAAACAGGTAACTATTAGAGTGTGTCCACCGGGTGTGTGTGTGTTTGTTTGTTTGTTTGTGTGTGTGCGTGACCTTGACTGGGAGTACAAACACACACAGTCGAGCCTCACTGGAAACACACATCTGTTTGTGTTTTGCTTTCTCTTCCACACTAGCAAACACACATATACTCTAGTTGCTCTCGAACTGTTTTCGACACATAGCGTGCGGTAAACTGACCACACACTCACACACACACACATGCAAATAACTGTACACGTGCCTCCACACCTCACCACACACACATGTAAACAGAAATACAAAAATAGTTTAACCTTGCAAATCGACACACATTAACATATTCTCTTTCTCTCCGACTAACACACACACACACACACACACAGACACACACACACGCACTAACCAATCGCACAGAGGAGAGGCTTTAGTGTAGCATTGAGTCATCAGACCGTTTGTGCGTAACTCCTCTCTTCCCTTCCCTGCTGGGTCTGTCGTACTGTAAGTGAAGGTCACACAAACATATAAACCCACACGAACACAACGTACACGCACACACAAGCATTTGTAAGCTCTGTGAAAACGTTACAAACACACGATTAACTACCGCACAAATGTTTTATGGGTGAGTGAGTGTCCGTCTTTCTTTTAAATTGAAGCACTGTAGGAGTGTGTGTTCATGTGTGTGTGTGTGTGGCTGTAAGGGGCCTGGTTTTCCCCTGCAGGCTGGTTTGAATCGATAGCGCTGGAAAGTGCTGAAATAGCAGCCTCACACACACACACATACATACACACACACAGATACAGAAGGGTGACTCACTGGAGCTGAAAACATGAACAAGAATGCTGACTTCTGAAACAAGGCAAACGGGAGCGGGAGAGAAGGAGCCAAAGAGAGGAAGAAGCGGGGTGACACGCAGAAAGAGAGAACAGAAGGGACCACAGCGCAGCCTCGGCTCCAGACTCATTTCTGCTTAGTTGTGCGTAGCGGCCAAATTCAGTATTGCTACATTCAAAACGCAGTGTACTGTACGCCTTGCGTTCGTGTGTGCATATGAGACAGGGGAAGGTGGGAGATGTGTGCGCTAATCCTTTTGCTCCTGTTTTCCATATTCGTCATGCTGCACTGTTGCTCTCACCTCTCCTTCTCACCTGACCTTGTTGCAACATAAAGAAACATTTTTATGACCTTGGAACCACATCTTTAACAAATTCAACCTCTATGATCAACCTTTAAAATGTTTGGTTCATTACCACAGGAAAGGCGCTCGTAGTTCAGCAGTTTTAACGTCCAATCATTGGCCCTGTTTGCTGTAGAGGAATCAGTACAGCGAATCAGGAGTCGAGGCTCAACTGGCCCGAACTGGCCACTATAATATAACATGCATATAACAGGATCATATAGCGTTGAGCAGTATGGCAATACACAGAGGTAGCGGGTTCTTATGCTCTCGTGACTAATATCGAGGCTGCCTTTTTGTATTTGTGTGGATTTATTTTGCTGCCTCTTATTGTGGAATACAGTGACACAGAAATCTTTTCTTAGATGGTCACGTGGTCAAATGTTTTTTATGATGAAGACCTAAGAAATACGCTGAGATTTCAGAAACTTAGTCTTAATAACTACAGCAGATGCATTTGTTTATTTTTTTCTTCAGTTATTTGTCACAGTAGATAAATCACAGGTGTAAATAATACAAAAGAATGACGGCAAAACTCCATTTAAATGTTTCAGTCAAAACCCGCAGGAAGAGCACCAGGCTTTGAAGCAATAATATAACGTCACGTGATGCTTCTTTCCAGTCGATTTTTTTCTCATCATGACCCCTGAAAAAAGTAGTCCAATAACATTTGAAAAGTCTAGCAGAGCTGCGCAATTACATTTTTTTTTTCTTCCTCTACAAGTCAGCCCGGAGCTCAACTAGAAGTTAGCCAGAGGTAGTCTGTGTGGTCTATGGGCATCACAGTGTGGAAGATCTGGGTGATTTTATATCGAGAAGTTGAGTTTTTTTCTGGCTTCATATGCCACTGAGCAGCTTTCATAGGAATGAACAGGGCTCCACCGCTGACGCTGCATCCAGTTGTCTCTTGTTGGATCCATGGGTTGAGTTCTGGTGTTGTGTACGCTGGCTCACTGTCACACTGTCATGTCTTACTGGGACACTTTGGGCATAATGACGATGGTTTACTCGAGCCTGACATCTCGATATACTGCTTTACTACAGAGTATGTTTTATTGGTGTGTATTATAGAGGAAGTAGTGGCTCGGTCGACATGGTGGCTTTCGCCCACAAGCACTGTCTGTCTGTCAGTCTGTCTGTGTGTTTACCATTACCCCCAACCTCCACGTCACGCCCCTGGCCCACAGTTGTTTTTGATGCAGTCATGAAAGTGCACAGCCGTGTATTTGAGATCACAATAAAGGCAAAGTTCGGAGATGGGTGTGGTGCGACCCATTACACGAGCTCTCATGTAATAATGTGTTATTGACTGAGGGCTCGTGGGTCAGAACATCAACATGTTGACAAGCATCTCTAAAGGTTGCTGCGAACCCACACACCCATTTTACTAACAGGGTCAGACTAAACAGACATTAGCATCTGCTTAGTTTATCATTCACTTAACTTAATTTCTCATAATATATATAAATATATATATATATATATATATATATATATACATATATATATATATATATATATATATATATATATATATATATATACATATATATTATATAAATTGCAAATACTGTGATGAAAGCAAAGTCTTAAGTGTCTGGCCGCCTGTTGAATGGAGTCACTCAGAGACAGACCTGGTTGCAGTGGCTGCTGCAACACTAATGCAGTATTGATGCAGTTCTCCAGCAGCATCCTGGGAAGTGCTGCTGCAGGGCAGGACATACTTAAATCCTACGAACGCTGGATGAAGGATTTCCACAATTGACCGTCGCTGTGGCACTGAGGCAGAACAGAGCGGGGACTTCTCCTGCGGACATACTCACTGCACATCACCAGTGAATCCAGCGCATGGTCGGACTGTGCTTTCTTTTTTTCCGGTTACATAGATAATCACATCACCACCAGGGTAATTCAACAGGCCTGAGCTAAACTCCAGCAACAAGAGTCCCAGTCAACAGTGTCTGTGTGTGGGGGTGGATGGATGTGTGTGTGTGTGTGTGTGTGTGTGTGTGTGTGTGTGTGTGTGTGTGTGTGTGTGTGTGTGTGTGTGTGTGTGTGTGTGTGTGTGTGTGCGCGCGCGCGCGCATGTGTGTGTGTGTCAGCATGCAAGTGGTTGGCGCTATTAAACATTCACCGGCTCACTCAGCTGCTGCTGCTGCTGCTGCTGCTGCTGCCGTTAGGCTCCCAATCTGGGTCAAGTCTCCCTCGTCTCCTCCCTGAGCTACCTCTATCCCTGCATCCTCTCCTCCTCCTCCTCCTCCTCCTCCTCCTCCTCCTCCTCTCTCTCTCTCTCTCTTGCTCTCTCTCTCTCTCTTGCCCACTCACTCTTTCTCTCTCTTTTTACTCAACTCCCTAAGTGCTCTCTCTCTCTCTCTCTCTCTCTCTCTCTGTCTCTGTCTCATTTCCTTTTCTTTCGCCTTCCTCCTCCCACCTTCTCTCTTTCTTTCTCTCCCTCTCCCTCCCTCTCTTTGAGCGAGTATTTGCTTAGCTACAGCGCTCAGAGGCAGGCCCATGCTCTCCTCCTGCGTCCAAGTCAAATAAAGATGCCCATAAATTTTTGAGAGACGTGATGAATAATTGCTGTTATTTTTCTGCGCGCGTGTGCATGAAGTGATCACCTTCACGACACAAGCGAAACCTACTAAGTGTTAACATTATGTCGCTGTCGTGGCCAATCGAGCGTTTTTTTGGGGGGTTCTTCCATTAACTGATTGGCACCATTCAAACCTGTGGCTCGTTCATGGCTACCAGCTGACTCGTGACATCCAGTCGTATTCAAACAGGTGAACACGGCAGTCGCACTGTCCTCACCATTATCTCTCTGCTGTGTTCGGCACTGTTCTCTGCTGCACCGCCTCAACCTCCTCCTTATGCACTAAGCTTTTGGTATTGTTGACTGCGCTGAGATTTAATGTTCATGTATGTGTTTGTTGAGGAGGATTAGCTCCTCCAACAGAATCCTCAGTGCTGCTTGAATTCTTTGAGAACTCGCTCAGAGAGCCGAGCTGCTTCCAGCGAGTCTAACTTCATTGCTGTTTGCTTTAAATGATCTGTTCCTTAGTTTCCTTATTATCCTATTGGTCAGTGCTTCGTGTCAGTTGTGCAGTACTGCCATTTTTCCACCAGCACTTTTTACTGCACTGAGTTGAACTGAGCCACGCGTTGGACCTGTTTATGAAAAGGCCCCAGTGACGTGTCACAACTGCTGCCAACCCGTAACAAGCCCCCGTGTCCTCCTCAAACAAGGTCGTGTTGGAAATCCATAGTCAACTCATGTCTGCGCAGGAAACCTGAGAGAAAGAAATTTCTAAAAGTCAGTGTGTTCAGCAACTGAATCTCTTTATTTTCTCCCGCCCTGTTCATACTTTCAGACATTTGCTATGTTTTACTCTTTCAATTTGTTCACTTTCAGCTGCTTCAGAGGTAATGTTTAGTGAATGCTGGAGAAAACATGTTTGCTGCTGTTGCTTCATGATAAAAAACTTTGAAATCACTAAACAACCGGGGGCTTTTATTGTGAAGACATTATGGAAAATGAAACGTGTTTGTAACCGAATAAGGGGAGCTGATAATGTTGCGGGGATCGGGACAAGTGTGCCATTATTTTAAGACATGCCTTCGAGCAGGTAGTCCAGATGTGGTAGAAAAGCAAACCACAGCCATGGCAAACTGCTGCGTCACGTCCAACAAAGTAGAGCCAGGCTGGCAGATGTAATGGAAAATGGCAAAAGCTGCGCGGATAAATACCATTTAAAACCGATGGCCCTTATGTAAGCTAGCTAGCGTTAGCAACAGCCAAGATGACAGCCGAGTGCAAGAGTCGCCTGAAAGAACTTTGGTTTTGGTGACAGTATTGCTGAGTTTGAGAAGTTCATTAATACGAAGAAAAGGAGGCGAAACAGGAACGGTTTGAGGATGCTAATGGTGATGATATTAACCACAACCATTTATTCAACTGACATTGAAAAATAACTAGCGTGGATTGTTAAAGTCTAAATGTTTCAAATAATTTTTCAATCAAACAGATGCAGATTTATGAACACAGCGAGACAAGAGCTTTTTCACGGTGCAATCTGACTTCAGTGGCTCAGTGTGCACATGCACTGTAACATCAGGTGGTACAATAATTAGCTTCAATTCATCTGCTCTGAATATATTTGTTCGTAGGTTTTTGCAAGTGAATAAAGGAAAACCTCGGAAACCAGTTGCTAACCACTAAATAAACATACATAACAACGTCCCCTGTCACTGTAAGCGCAGGTATCACTACTGCTGACGCTTCAAATCTGCAGCCTGCACCGCAGAAGTATCAAATTAGGGGCTGCAAATAACACAAGCCATGATTTTCCGTTTTGTCTAAGTCTTGTCTTATTCATCTGTCTGCAGTAAACCACATTGTGCTGTAAAAAATAGCATCACATTTGCCTCACATTGCAGGACAGATGATGTGGTCTCCGCTCGCACTTCCTGCCCCTCAGCTGGCCTTGAAGCGTTTATGTCCTCTTGCCTGAAACAGTGACTCATCAGCTGTAGGTGAGCTATATCGCCTTCAGCCAAAACAGTGATGAACACACATGGTAGAGGCAGGCAGCACACACACATTTGAACACACACACACACACACACACACACACACACACACACATACATGCATACACATGCAATTAGGGTATTCTTACCCATGCTCTCCAGACACATCTGTATATCTCGTTGCGGCACCTATCATCTTGTCAGCAGCCAACACTGGTAACAGATCAAGTAGAAAACCAGAAGGCCTGTTGCTACACACGCTACATGTGGCTTCTATTTTTAATGTGAGACAAAGCTTTGACATCTTTTTAATGTTTTTTCATCTAGAAGAGACTTGTTGGCTGTTTGGTTCCCATTTGCCACGACTATACTAATTTCTCCTGCAAAAACATTTTTTTTTCCTCCTGCATGAATATTATTTTCTGACAATAAGTATTACTGTGATAAATGTGTGAATCTACCAGTTAGCTGTCTGAATTAAAAAAAAAAAATCTGTGTGCATAAGAAAAAAAGAGTGACAGAACAAAAGAAAGAGACTTGTACTGATCAATAATATTTCTTGTGGTACATGCATAATTGCAAAGCGCATATTGAGTAGGTTGTACCAGACAAATGTATTTTGTAGCTTTGCATTTCATTATTCACACAATGATGAATTGTTAATTGAGAAGGGCGAGCCACTTGCGATACAAAGACTAATGAGAAAATCTGAAGGTTCCTCCACCAGCGCCACATCGTCTCTCTTCATTCCACACCTCCACCTACCAGAGTTGTGAACAGCACTTGTCGTCAGCCCGTTGATGTTTCTGATGACAGCTGCCATCTCTACAAATAGCCTGGGATGTGGTGAGAACATTCACAGCCCTGTCCTACACCGCTTCGCTCTCAACATCATACACGTCTGGAGTGGGAGTTGAAGCTGCGGCTACACTGATACAGATATTTCATCATTCACTGCTTGGCAGCAGATAAAGAAGAAAGCAAGTCTAATATGTACAGTAGATGCACATACTGTTTATTTACCCACATGGGATTGTGCTGAGCTTGTGCAACATCCCATTTCTTTATAATAATAGTGGCTCTGGGAGATTTGTAAAAGGATATGTGCAGTTAATATCACTTTCAAAACATCAAGCTTGAACAACTAGACAGAACATGTGTATGAATGTCTGTTTATCAGAAATATCAGAGCGAGTCAAACTCATAAAGTTGTGTGTCAGACAGCTACACAATGAGCTGAAACTCATTATAACGCTGTGCAGAGCTGAGGGGAGCTATATCCAGGTTATGATTCTCTGTAGGTTCATAGCTACAGGTGACACCTGTAACACCATCCCCTTGTTATTCTAAAAATATCTGTTGAAAGACTGAACTACTTATATTTTAAAAAGTATGCATGCAACACATCCCTTAATACTTATATGTTCCGGTTCTAGACAACTGAATGTACTGCATGTACAGTAACATATGTAAAATATCGTTGTAGGTATAATAATGTGTTGATTTGATACATATCAATGTCAAAGTCTGTGTGTTTGACTGACATCAGCTGGCAGGCTGAGCCCAAGCAGGGGAACGACAGACAAAGGGAAGAATCTTGCGTTGTAACCTTTAATGTCACGGGTGGACAGTATGTTGTCGGTGGTACAGTATTGAAAAATAAGGACGATCTCTTTGCTGACCCAAGTGTCAGGCATGTTTACATGCAATTTAAGGTGCTTCAGTGGAGCAGCTAATTAGCTATCTAGCCTGTGAACTGACGTTAGCAGTGCATGCTACCTAAACGTTTTTGTTGCTGCTTGCTCAAAAAACTAAGGTGCAGGACACGACGTGTGTTTGCGTTTGTAAGTAAGATAAGAAATGGGATTTTAGCAGGAAAGCTAATCTGGGTAATTTTCAAAGACTGTGGCTCTTGTACTGCGCAGCAAGCTGCTGTCTGGCTCATAGTCCAGTCCGTCTTCATCCAAGGAATGTCCATACAGTCGGTTGACAGTGAAAGCTGGTCATTACAACACATATTGTAATAACTGGAGAAGCCTGGAAGCACTGTCAGGATCATGTTCTTTGATTTCTCCATTGCTTTCAACACCATACAGCCTGCACTTTTGGGGGACACAAACTGGAGCTCACAGGGGGTGGACCAACACCTCACGTCCTGGATCCTTGATTACCTCACCAACCGGCCACAGTATGTGAGGACTCAGGACTACGTGTCGGACACAATAATCTGCAGAACAAGGGGCCCACAGGGAACAGTCCTGGCCCCTTTCCTGTTCACCCTGTGCACTGCAGACTTCTCCCACAAATCACCCCACAGCCATCTACAAAAGTTATCTGACGACTCTGCTATCGTCGGCCTCATCAGGGACGGGGACGACGGAGCCTACAGAGAACTTATTAAGGACTTTGTGGACTGGTGCCAGTGGAACCACCTCCAGCTCAACGCCGGGAAGACCAAAGAGCTGGTGGTGGATTTACGCAGGCACAAACAACCCTGCACACAGGTGAATATACAGGGAGCGGACGTCCTACAAGTACCATCGGAGTTCACTTGAACAATAAACTGGACTGGACTGATCACACTGCAGCGACATATAAGAAAGGTCAGAGCAGACTCCATCTGCTGAGGAAGCTCAGGTCCTTTGGAGTGCAGGGGCCACTCCTGACCTCTTTCTATGACTCTGTGGTGGCTTCAGCCATTTTCTATGGAGTATTCTGCTGGAGCAGCCGCATCTCAACAGCAGAAGGGAGGGGACTGGATAAACTTATAAAGAAGGCCAGCTCCATCCTGGGATGCCCTCTTGACCCAGTGCAGGTGGTGGGAGAGAGCAGGATGATTGACAAGCTGTCATCGCTGCTGGTGAAGGAGTCCCAACCCCTGCAGGTCACTCTCACAGCACTGGGCAGCTCCTTCAACGATAGGCTAATATACCCCAAGTGTGTGAAGGAGAGGTATTGCAGGTCCTTCCTTCCTCCTGGCTGTCAGACTTTACAACCAGCACTGCTCCCAATAGACCTAGCATGTGCGCTATGTCATAAAAGAACCCTTTTTCTCTGTTTTTTGCACTCATTGGTCAATTTCACATACCCATATCCCCTACAATTACACTGTCAACAGTGTAAAACATTATTTATATACTATGTATGTGAGAGTTATATTTTGTAGTTCTATTTTGTATATCTTACTTCTTACTTCTTTATTGCATTGTTTATTACAATACCCTGTTCTTTGGCTGCTGTGATGAAGACATTTCCCAGTTTGTGGGACAAATAAAGGAAATTCTGTTTCTGATTCTGATTCAATTTTCTTCTAAGGAGGCGTTAGTAATAATAACAGCAGCAACAGGAGGCAGACAATTAGTTGTATAAAGAGTGAACAAGTCAGCTTAGGGACGAGGTCGGAGATTGGTGTGTGGGTGAAAAAAAAACACTTTCACCCAGGAGGCCATACATTTCACATGTGAAACCAAAAGTAATCTGTGAGCGATTTTATCTAAAGTAACATCACATACATGACTAAGTGAAGTTACAGTGCCTTCATAAGAGAAACACAATTATTTCAACCCACATCACAATGTTTTCCTGAAACTAATCAATTAGTATTCTTGCCTAGACCTCACCAAACTGCAGCCATCCGACGAAGGTCGGGTCCACCTGCCATTGTTGGGCTGTTATTTTAGGAACAGTGATAGAAGTTGTTATGGTATAAGGATGTGTTGGGTAGTTAGTATAATCCTCTGCTCTGTCTATGATAGAATGATGATGTTAGTGCTTTATGCAAGATTTGATTGGCTGGCTCTTGTAAGGTCTCTATCTTTTGCAAAACCAGGGGGCACCATCAAGAAATCAAAGATTATGAAATATAAATTCCTCCCAACCTCCCCGGATATTTGATTTTCTCTCATACAAGAACACAGGACACAGTGATTCACACAGCGGATAAAGACAAAAATTGTACTCTAATTCAGTTTTAAAGCATGTCTTAATTGATAAGCGCTATCCCATCTCAGCATGGCAGGACTTAGTTCATAAAGCGCATAACGATGCCTGCTTTGACAGATGACATCACAGAACTCAGAGGAAGCCGGGCTGATTAGTGCTCTGCCTGATATTACAGAGGTTGGGTGGAGGGGGGAGTGACGGGAATGAGAGGAGACACAACGAGAGGAGAGGGAACGGGGGGAAAGAGGGCGAGGATGAGTGATGTGATCATTATAATTTCTGCTTTCTCAACCTGCAAAACATTTCCCACAGCTGATCACAGACAAATCTGAGGTCGTCATTATTGGCCACGACATCATGAGAAGTCGTTTAAAGTCATTATTTCAAACATCTCTGACACCTGATGTGAAATGCTGGTGTCACTGGGGACATCCAGCTCAGCATGCAACTGCTGAGTTTTGCTTTGTAAGAGAATATACAAAATGTTATTAGTTTTATCATAAAGACGTGTATACTCATACCGTCTGAGTGTAATTCTTTTTACACCTGCATGAGTCAGCAAAGCCTCTGAAACAAGATTTTACTGAGAACAGCATGCTTACATTGGTAACATCATTGATCTGTTAACTCCTCACATGCTCTCCTGCAGTCTTGACATCAACATCTGGAACATTTGCAGACATATCCCCCAAAAAATTAGCAGAAATTAAACTTGATTGATTGAATACATATTGACAATTGACAAAATAACTTCAGAGTCGCCATATTCTTCAAATTAAAGGTCAAATGTTTAGGATTTAGAGACATAAATGGATTATAACACTCATAATTATGTGGCATTCATATATTAGTGTATAATTACCTGAAATTAAGAATCATGTTTTCATTACCCTAGAATGAGCTTGTTATGTCTTTAGTGAGTCGTCTTCCACAGAGTCCACCATGTTGCTCTAACATGTTTCCACAGTAGTCCAGAATTTACACACAAAAAAAAACCCCACTGTGTCCAGCAACCCATTCACCAGGATAAATGTTGGAAATGTTCCTGCAAAACCAAAGATATGGTGAAAAAAAAACTGTTATGTTGTAACTTTAAGATTCTTTAGGTTAAATTTTTCTTTAGGGTTGGGCACAAAATTAAATTGGTTAGAGTTTGGAAAAGATCATGTTTAAATTCAAAATACCTGGTTTTATCACCACAGACATAGCTGGAGATTTCTCGACTTCACATCAAAAATATCTCTTTTTTGTCGCCACAAACAGACTCGAACTGTGGTCACTTGCTTGCCAGCTTTCCCATTTGTAACCATGATAAGTTTTGTTGAAATGTCACTATGGCATGTAGGCTATCACTGTGATGAGGGGTTCTCTGCTGTTTCATCCAACACACTGGACCTTTAAAACCACCTTAGAAGAGGTATTTAAATCTCACCTTGTTCTTTTCTTTTACTGAGTTTAGAGACATCATTTTGTTTAAGTTATTTTATTTAAGTTCTTCTTCTTTCCTTCCCTTCTAACCTGTTTACTTTATCCAATTTCTAAGTCAGGGGGTATCAACAGGTATAAGCTAATGATCGTAGCGTATACATTCAGTGGTTTCAGTTAAGACGACGGCTCAGTGGTGACGGGGGAAAAGAGGAGAAATGAGAGGAGCACAGGTGGAGCAGAGGAGAGAGGAGGTCAGAGTGAAAGTAGAGGAGCAGGAGAGGACGGGGGACAGGTGGTGCTCCTGCGGTACTATCAAAGCTAATCAAAATGAAAGTCAGCACGATGGTTAAGTAAAGAGGTTAATGTCACGATCGTGAGCAATTAAACTTTAACTGTTGAACTATTTTCACCAAACAGACACTTCACTGTGATGAACCAACCTTTGCTGTTTATTCTATTTAGCACAGTCAGCAATTCTTCATTCCCTGTAATGAGTAGTCGTTGATACACACACACACACACACACACACACACATGCACACATTCTCACACAGTGTTAATTTGACTTGCCAGGGAGGAAATAGTGTGATTTGCTTGAGCAGGTCCCTGGACATGAATCCAAAGACAGTAGGGAGCGTGCAGAGCAATCAAGTGATAAAGCTTATTATCTGAGAGGAGCTATATTCTAAGACTTATTATCTACCAGGAGTTAAATGACTTTCAGGTCCTCAAAGGCCTGATGGCCTGGTTTGACTTGGCAGGAGGGTGGTTGGAGGAAGAGGGGTGGAGGGGAGCACGCAAAGGAGGAAGGAAGGAAGAAAGGAAGCATGGAGCGAGCAGGTGATGGAGAAGAGAGGGGAGATGAGAGGAGACAGGAGGGGAGTGGAAGGGGAGAACCAGATGTGGGGAGAGGTAGGAAAGATGAGAGAGAAGAAAGATGAGGAGCAGAGTTTGAAGACAGGAGGCAGGCAGGAGGTGATTCATAGACGTGGGCAGTCTCTTTTCTGTCTTTTTGCAGCAGCTGTGAAACCAATTTTCTGGTTAGGGTCGGGAAATATACTGTACTTCATAAAGCTGCAGAGTGCTGAATTGTGTCTTTGTTGAGGCAGCTCAGATAGTTTACTACCCGAGATACTGTAGATAGTTTATTGCCCTGGATACCTTGTGTGCCTTGTTGGCATAGTATCAGTAGATTTTCTACTGTGCTGTAACTTTACCAGAGGATTGGCTACCTCCATTCACGATATGATGTAACAGGTGATCATACACACTGATTTCAGAGGTCAAAAATGTGTTCAAGTTTACCCTTACAGGTTCCAGCAGACGCTCTCTAAAAAATGGCAACCATTTGTCTCCTGTTCTAATCATCTTTTCTTCCTCCGAACTGATGGATATGTTTCTGCACGACATCATCTGCCTATTGTGGGCTCCTGATCAATACATCCCTCAACCACATTACATGGCATTAAAACAGTTTAAGGTGCAATATGTCAGAATTTTGTTGAAAAAATTTCATTTGATCAACAAAATGTGAAGAAAAAAAAGTTTTTACATTGTGATGTCTTTGTGCTGTGTTGCAGAGATGTCTGCTGAGGTTAGCATGCTAACCAGCTAGCCCTGGCTTGTCCTGGCCCAAAGCTCCAACACCTCCTGGTGCCCTTAGCTCCCCATCTGGGCTGCTAGCTGCATTGCTAAAAGAGCTAACCAGCTAACGTAAGCTGCAGTTAGCAGCAACAATTATTTTGTTTGTATATGTACATTTAAGTATAGCATTTTAAGTCCCCTTGCCTAAAAGTAAATAATGGTTCCTAGCTGCCTACCTGACATCACCACAAATTGGCCTGATGGCAACAAAAGAAAAAGAAAATGGGAAAAGACAACATCAGTTAAAGTTTGTTTTATAATCAGAGTTTTGCAGGGCTCATTAAAATAACTAATGTTAGGGGCGGAAATCATTTATAGAATTAATAAACAGCATAATAATCTCTCCTTGAGAGAGAGAAAATTCATGTTGTAGCACCCCCTGCAACACCCTGCTCCTCTTGTCCTCTCGTCTTTCAGCCTATTTGTATCACTAACATAATCAATAGTTATTCCACTGAAAAATCCATTATTCATGATTAAAATAAGGGTGTTTGGTGATGTATCGACAACCCCCACAGATAGTTGACTTTAATGCTGTATCGGGAGCTTCTGCAACGAGGCTGGACCTCACCTCAGAGTTATTACTTTGAGGCGAAGTCCAGCTGAAACGATGCCGAACCAGGTCACCTTTAATTCAAAGTCACTGTGAGATAAGAGGTTAGCTGGTCGCTTTCCCAATGTCACATGACCGCAGCCTGATAAAGCACCTGTAGTACTGTGCTGTCCATGTATGTCCTGGATCACATCAACAATGTGACCCTCTGCCAGCACACAGAAACATCACCAGGCCTTTGTGTACTTACTTTATTTCTGTTACTGAAAAAGGAGGGGGAAAAAAAAGGTTTTACTTTCAGACCAGCAAGTGCTAAAGTTCTCTCCCTCAGTGTGTTTCAATTTCCATCTTTCTGGAGTTTTACATTATGTCCCTGCAGTTCTTCACACTTGACAACTTTTGCAAAGAGCAAGCCCTTAAAAAATTCTGTCTGGTGAGAAGTTGGATTTGTGCCTGCACAAAATTGCAGTAATGAAGAAAAAACTTTCCAATTCCGATATTTGGCTTCATCCAGCACATTGTGTATAGTGTATAGTGTGTGTGTGTGTGTGTGTGTGTGTGTGTGTGTGTGTGTGTGTGTGTGTGTGTGTGTATTTTAAAGTGTTTTTGAATTAAGCAGCAGTGACACTACGCTGCCCGGGTTCCTCTTTGTATTTGTAACAAAAAGCCTCATGAATACGTAGATTTTAGAAATATGTTATCGCCTTTATTTGCGACAACAGAATGTGATGTTTTAAGCCCCCTGAAGATCTTTTTCTCTCGATTTGCTTCTTAGTGTGAGTGATGCGGTCTCAAAATAAAACAATGTTCTGCCAAAGTTGAAACAGTTTGGGTTGTTTCACAGATTTCTGTCTTGCTAAAATGTGATGTTGTGTGCTGAACACTAGAACAAGAAAATTTGGATCAAAATCTGGTTTGTTTTCTCACCTTACCAGTCGACTGTTTAATAAATCTGATCAGTTGAAGCTCCCGCATAACAAGCATACATTTGTTAAACGCATTTGTTTTAGGATTGAGTTTAGAGAGAAGTGCTTCAGTTTTCAGGGGCTTTAAGTAAAACCCTACTCATCCACTCCGAACTGTCTAAATATGGTATTAACAAGCTGCTGCCTTTAACCGTCCAGTCAGCCCATTACTTGTAGATAGTTTCCAGCCTAAAGAGTGCTAATGAGCACACTTTGTACCAGTGTTAGCCCAGTTCCTCTTTAAACATACAATATTGACAATGCTAATACAAAGTCTGGGCTGCACAGTCTTCCTCTATGTAAATTAACCCAACACTCCTCTGACTTAAAGGTAAACGTACTGTACTGTGAATCGCTTTAAGAGATGTTTAAAGAAGAAATTACCGAGGTCATAACAGTTATAAAGGAGTGAAAAAAAACATCATTACTCAGCACTCAGGCACAGAGCAGCGACAGTCCAATACTGTTCCTATATCCTACGTTGATAGGATTAACAGAAGACTTTATTATACCTTAGAACAGTGTTTCCCAGCATTTTTAAGACATGACACACCAGAAAAATCCCTCTCACTGCCCATCTGCTCAAACCAACTACAGAGTTTGAGTGGACTGGAGCCAGACCCTCTGAAGGAATAAACACCTGGAGTCACTTCTGATTCTGATCTGATCCAGAACCATTCACCGACAGGGGGGAGAGCACAGAGTTTACTTTTTTAACTTGTTGGGATTTATCTTCACTCCTGTTTATCAACCTGACTGCAGCAGCAATCCACGGAGCTGGAGGTCAAATGTTATTTACTTCATTGACGCGACATCACAGAGAAAAGAGAGAGGGGAAGAAGAGAGAGTTCCAGAGTCTCCTGTGAGTGCTGAATTCACAGAGAGTTGTCGTGAATTTAACCATGCAGACACACACACACACACACACACACACACACACACACACACACACCCACGTTGCCCTGCTAATGTTAGCTCACGGCTAATGTACAGTAAAATTAGTGGGGCAGATAAACACTGGATGAGTAGCGCAAATTAAACACCAATGTTCCTGCTGTCAAACTCGCTTCACTGTTGATGTAAACACCACTAAACAACAACCATCGCTGACGAAAATCTATCTGATGTAACTCAGGTACAAATGTTCACAGATGAGGTAACATTTTAAAGTTGAGTTTTGTTCGCCAACCTCCTTATTCGAGAAGTAGCGACTGGCGACCACCTTAAAGGCATTATCATCTTGACTAAACTAATGGATTTCTCAGGGTTTGAACATTGAAAGCATTTAGGATAATGTTAGTACGCAACTCAACACAATATATAACAAAGGTTAACTGTTTTTTTTATACATTTCAATGCAGAATTCCTACATATTATACCTTTAAAACAAAACAAGACACAAAACTACCACAAACCACCTTGATTGGTTAAGATTATTCTTTATTATGAAGTGCCACAAAATGCTTTGTGTTCATTGTGCTTACATTGTCTGAATTCTGGCTCAAAAAAAACCCCAGGAGATCCTCTCTCTGCAGCAGAGAGCCAAACCTCCTGAGATAAGGTGTGTCAGATATCGCTATACAGCAGTAAAAACGTCTCAATCCAAAGGATTCTTTACAAACCCTCTTGCAATAAACGATTATTTAGGTTATCATCATTCTTTAACTTGGAAATACAAAAAAAGAAGAGAGGTCAAGCTAGTACAAGGTTTTTAATTCTTCTCTACCTGAATTCTAGTTAGTTTCATTGTGCTACTTTCTTTAAGGTGGAGATGACTAGATGGAAGTGCTTAGAGAGAACAGACCAGGAGCTCACCCAGAGACAGACGCACACGGTCGCACACACTCCGAAAACCGCTGAACAGCCACACGACGACTTCAAAACACCCCGAAGACGGTCAGACTCCAGTGCAAAGTCGCAGTGAGTTTTAATACACAGTTCTTGATGCGTAAACAACAACCGCAGCCAGAGATCCTCTCAGTGGTTTCCCTCAGCAACTTGTATACCCTTCACACTGTGATCAGTTGCTACGGTACGGACTGTGTTATTACTGTTTTTCGCTCTCATTTAGATGGAAATGAGAAATAACACTCCAGAGTCAGTGGTTAAGATAATAGCATATTCTTATTTATATCTCTACCAGGGATCGATGTCTCCGACCTGAATCGAGAAACACTTTGCGAAGGCGACGCTTTTTCTTTTCTTTGCATATGTGCTCCCTCATCTCGCCATCCTTGTGCTTTTAATTTGTATTTGTGTAGTCCTTACGTTGTGAACCACTTCATTTAACGTTTTTATCAACTCTGTTTTTCCGGGCCCAAGCTTTAAAAAAATCACAGATAAAAAAGACAAAGACAAAAATTTAAGCCCTAACAAGTTGAAGCTCTGTGACTAATCGTCTAATACGATTCAAATAATTGCAGCTCAAATCTAGTTCACACATCAGGGGGAGAGATAAGACCTGCAATTTGCTGACTCACATACTGATTTGCTCCACTCACAACAAGAACTGCCTCTTTCTTATTGACTTGTGAGCGACATTTTCTGGAAGAAAAAAAAAGAAAAGCGTCTCTGTAAATGACTTACAGATTGTATCATCTCCTCCAAGACTGTCATTGTTGCATCATTTTGACTTTTTGACTTCGGAACGCTGTCAGATTTGACGTCATTCAGGTCCTCATATTTATCTCTGAGATGTGAACGAAATTACGTAATGGGTTCGTGTATCAGACTCTCCTTTTGTCCCTTTAACCCTAAATGATGTTAGATATCAGCCGACCCTATCTCTATTTGAGTAATCTCATGTCCGAGGAAGATGCAATTATCAAAATTTCCTTTGACAGAGATTCACATCTGAATATTAAACACATTTTCCTTTCAATTGTTTAAAACTTGACTTGTAGACTCTGATTATCTGTGTGTCCCCATCGGCTCATCAGCAGGCACTGTGTGCTCACAAGTGTGTCTATGCAAGGTTACAATGGATACATATGGCATATAAATAAGCGCGTCATGTTTTTTTTATTTTTGCAGATCTGTGTGTCCTCAGTCTGTCTCTCAGGAAGCTCCGTGAATCTGCAGAAAAGGTTTCTGAGCTGCAGAGAACTGGGTTCAGCAACACTGGTATTGGCCACCGAAATCAAAGGGTGAACCATCGACGGGTCGGGGTTTGATTAGAGTTAGCCTGCCTTGTAGGTATATCACTCATAGAGTTAGCCTATGCTCGGCCCAGGAGGGTTAAATGGGGCCTACTGCAGAATAATCAGGACTCGGGCTAATGCGTCTTCTGGACTGTGAAAGTTAAGCTGCAATCGGACCATCCAGCTAAAGTGCATGCTTTTTTCTGTGGTTTAAGAATGCACGCTTTATGGTTTGGAAGTGCACTGGAGGGGTAGTTGAATAATGCATTGCATTTAAAGCCGACCTTGGTCCAACTTCAACAATGCACCAAACTATTGAAAGTATACAGAGAGTTGTGTTCTGACCAACATTTTGGATCGATGCACGTCTCATCGCACAATGCTTCCAATCTGATTTCTGTATTCACCTCTTATTGTCAGTCATACAAAAATAAGATAGGTCTGTTATGCTTATTAAAAGGTCTGTTGTTACATTATTTGGCTGCGTGATGTATGAAAGATCTCCTCGATACATCTTTAAACATCCCAGAACCTTTCAAAGAATGGCCAGTGATCCAATCTGAGTAAAATGTTTGGAGGCCTAATCCAAAATAGCTTCTCCTGCTAAGTCTCAGCAGTCTTATTTCATGCTGGAGTTAGCCTAGCACAGGTCGGTCGGTGTTAGAGCTATCCTACAATAGGCCTCACAACCAGCAGGCAGCTGATCCCAGCCTCTCTAGCCTACATCCTACATTAGTTCTACTCACTAAGAGGCAGGCAGTGCATAACAAGAGAGGAAAGACAGGACTTTTATTTTCGTTACTCTAACACTACATTGGCATGTTCCCTGATGTCTGTAATATTAGTATTCTTCTGTTTATGACTATAGGTGAAGTAAAACATACCTGATTTTTAAACTGCTATACAGTAGTAGGTAATACTTCATAACTTCATCATAAAATACCATGCATTAGGTGATTATTGCTTTTAAAGAGTCCTACGGAGGCTCCAAGAGAAAAAATATTGCCCTCAGGTTCTATCTATAGGATTTTGGCAAAAAATCATAAGCTTTTTATGATGTTGGCATAGATTTCATTTTTTTTTTTTTCAATTTTTTTTTGCATGCAAAAACGTTGATAAGTAAAAAGGTAAACAACATAATAGGAAAAAATAGTACTTAAAAAAAGTGACATATGCTTTGGCCTGTAGTGATAGAAAGAGGTTGGCAAATATCCTACGTACATATACAGAAATGAAAGTGCAACCAATAAGTTAACGGCATCGCCTCATTGTTATCAAATCAAGTATAAACACACAATAAATAAAAAAGAAAAAAAAGCTCAAATAAATAAATAAAATAATAAATAAATAAATAGTATTTTTACCTCAGTAGTGGAGAGAATATGGTCACTTGGTGCAGCAGAACGTTATTATTATCATTAATATTATTATTATTATTACTATTATTCCCCCAAAAAACAAAATCAGACGGAAGAAACTCTTTCACTGCCTTTCAGTGCAGGGAGGAACTCAGTGGCTGGAGGCTTACAATTGTCTTTGTCATCATCATCACCACCATCAGTGTCCCAAAATAAATGGTGCCGTACTGTATCTAGATGCCAGAGGGAAGCCATGTTAGTATTATTGTCTCTGTCCAGAACAGACAGAGGAAGAGGAGTGGGTTTTTTTTTTGTTGAGGAAGTGCATGCGTAGATCAGTTAAATCCTTAAGTGGGCAAAATCTCAAGGAGAGAAAAATTGTGCTATCTTCATCATCTTCATCGTCGTGAATAGGCTCCGAGGGAAAGCGAGGCGGGGGGGGGGGGGGGGGGGGGGGGGGGGGGGGGGGGGAGTGAGGGAGGAGGGAAAGCAAGGTCATATTCTGACCAAAAATAGATTGTTTGTGTCTGCAGTTCATTTTGTAAGGATAATGGTAGTTCATGTCTGCAGTTGTGTCTGTTGTTTCGTCTATGCAGGGGGTCATGCATCTAGGGGACCTAGAGGGGAGAAGGGGCCTTTGAAGCAGGCTGACTCGTAGTGCTTGTTCAGGTAACTCTTGAGCGCGAAGGTCTTGTTGCAGCGTTTACACTTGAAGTGTTTGAAGGCCGAGTGGGTCTGCATGTGCGCGCGCAGGTTCGAGCGGTCGGCGAAGGCCTTGCCGCAGTGGGCGCATCCGAACGGCTTCTCGCCCGTGTGAGAGCGCATGTGGCCCTGCAAGAGCCAGGGCCGACTGAACGCCTTCCCGCACACGTCACACTTGTGCTTGAGGTCGTGAGTGAGTAGGTGCATGGCCATGGCGGGCATGGACACGTACACCTTCCCGCAGGTCGGACATTTCTTTGCCAGCTTGCTGTCCAGCGAGCGGTGTGTCTGTTTGTGCCGGCTCAGGTTGGAAGACGTGGCGTAGGTTTTGCCGCACTCGTTGCAGGTGTGCCTCTGGATGGTCCGGGGACTGCTTATAGCTTTCCTCCTTGAGCGGCCATCCGTGATGAAGAAGGCATCGACTGTGTAACCCTCGCTCACCGCCGCATCTCCGTTGATGTAGCCGTCGGTGATTTCTGAGCCGGGACTGTCGGGAGACTCCGAGTCAGGTGCCCCGTAGTCACTGTGGATGCCATCGTAGAGGGGGTCAGGGGAGGGCACCTTGATCCCGCTGTCACTCTCGGCGTCGTACACAACGGGGCTGATGTAGTCACTGATGTAACCAGCTGACATGGAAGAAAGAAAACAGGGTTAGGTTTAAGAATTTCTAATAAAAATGGGTTTACACTGAATCCTGGCATGGGAGATACAGACATGTAGCCAAGATACTCATACCAACGGCTGCACAGTTTAGTAAAGATCATATTCTTTTTGTTTTGATGGGCATTATGAGTGTGGTGCAATTCACAATTAATGTGAATGTTCATTTGTGTATCACATTTTTTATTTTCTGAAAACTGTTAAAGTTGCACTGTGAAGTTTTGGGGAAGACATTTTAATGAGAATCTTCTTTGACTGATGTTTAATGCTTAAACAAACTTAATAAACAAACTCTCTTTATTTTCATGACTGAATAAACAAACTGACCTTTAAGGACAGCACAGTTTCATACTGATTTACTTTGTTTACATGTGGCGGACCTGGCCACATTTCTATCTTCAAACAGTGTTCTGTGGACCTTATTGTCCTCTGAGAACAGCTTGTTCAGTTATGGAAAAAATTTCGGAGTTTGTATTATTACCTCATCGTTTCATCTCCAAAATGACATAGTGCCCCTTTAAAATCATGATTATGTGACATGTTTCGGGGGTCTGTATCAAACAAACATGTTTTCTTAGATCTGGAGAACAAGATTACAAGGACACAGCATCTCTGCAGGTCTACCGGTCTTCACTATAATGTTTTCTCGCACATATTACTTTTATCAAAAAATCCTCTGGTCACTTTGTCATATCTCAATATTTCAATTAATTGTGCAGTTCTGCTTACAACAATATAAAATGTGTTATATTAAAACTATCCCAAGAGGCACAGAGGGGCACATCACATCACAGGAGAGACCCATGGTTTGTGTTTATTTGATAGAAAGAACTGCACATGTCTGTCTTAAAGCGAGACAACAGAGAAACGCCATCAGACTGCAATAGACAGCAGGACAGGAAGTGAAATCAGATAGTCCTCTTTTCTCAAGCCTATCCTTCTTCAAAGAGTCAGTAACGACAAATATTCAGCACACTGACCAGCATTACACAGTGTGGGTCGGGGGTAATTAAATAAGTGCCTACTCAGCGTTGTTTACACACTGACATACAGCTCGTTGCATACAGCTGTGTGGTGTTTTTTCTGCCTCTGCATCCCATTTGACTGCATTTAGTATGACACAAAGGGCAGAGACGACGAGTCGACATAAACATTCCGAACAGCTGCTTCTGACATGTTACTGTATGTAGACAAACGCTGTTAAACCGTTCACAGAGCGCTACGGTTGGACATGAATGTTCCCATGAAGGAGCAGAAAACCAAAGATGGCAACACAGAGCAATACAAACAGAAAATGTCACGATCATCAGTGGTTATATGCAGTTTTGAGGAGCACTTCCTCTCACTCTAGATGTGCTGATAAAAACACTTCTAAGCTGCCACCTGTCAGGTATAAAAGGACACAGACTACAGTGACAGCCAGACTCCTTCAATATGTCTCTGGCCTGTATTAACACTGCAGCAGCTATGTTCCAGCCCCTGCATTTACCCTGCGTAAACGCTGGATGATTCTCAATTCACCATCACGAAAGCAGAACCGACTGTGACTACTTTAAACAACTTCTCACACACGTGAAAGTCCCTTTTTCCAACACGTAACATCTGTCTCTCTCCTCCTGCACACCTGTGGCCGCTGGCAGTGGAGTGTGAAAAAAAAAAAAAAAAAAAGCCTGCAGTATTAGCCCAGAGATAATTCAGCAATATAATTCCACCTAGTTCTCAGAGGTTGCAGTTAAAACACTTCTTCTGGGAGAGATAAATGCACACAGGCTGACCCTGAACTTGAGAAAGCTGATTTAGAGTGCGAAAACGAGCATCAGCACCGCGGACAGCTCCAGTGCGGCGCAGGTCGCTGGCACAGAGGCTGAGAGGCTGCTGTGCCGACTCAATCAGAGCAGTCAACAGTGAGGGGAGGTTTTCACAGATCAGGGGGCTGAAGGCTCGCACGGCAAAATACAGTGACTGACACTCACAGTTTAGATTTACAGTAAACGAGCAGGTTGGATGATGCCAACACTCCCTTTAGACAGAAGGAAAAATACTGATTCTCTCCAGTTTGACGTATGTTTGTCAGCAGCATCGTGAATATGTGACTGTGTCTGCATGATAGCAAACTACATTTTGAGCCGCATGATAAGATTTGATGAACACAGCACAAAGATACATACCAGCACATATGTAGAAGAGCACACACGAGGAAATACCTTTACATTTGGGTCACTAACAGTCTAAACACAGTTTGTGAGTGAGTCAACACACACACACACACACACACACACACACCAGTCCACACCAGTCAGTTTAATGTGGCCTTCTGTCTTTGAATCTATTGTCAGTGTTACAGGATAGGTGTGATATGATGGTTTGACTGAACGCAACTGATGAGCATTGATGGAATGTAACTAAGTACATTTACTTGAGCACTGAGTTAAGTAGACCTATAGTAGTTGTACTTCACTTGAGTGTCTCCATTTTCTGCTACTTCATACGTTCACTCTGCTACTTGTATATGTTACGTAGCAGACTGCATGCTGCATTATAGCCAAAGCACATTTTTAAATTAAAGGGGCTCTATGTCGTTTTGGAGAATAAATCAGAACTAATTTACAAAATGAATGCATGATACAAACAAGCTGTCAGGGAAAATAAGGTCCCCAGAACACTGTGATGCGAGAAAAGGTGGCAGGGTCCGCCACATAAAAACAAAGTTAAACATTATGAAACTGTGTTTGTCCTTTAAGGTCAGTTTGATTATCCAGTTTATTCAGTCATGAAAACAAAGAGAATGTGTTGATTTATTTTGTGAAGGCATAAAATTATTGAAATGTCTTCCCCAAAACTACATAGTGCACCTTTAATTTGGTAATCGGATCCAAAACATAGCAAAACACTGATTCCAAATATGAAAAATACTGAATATTGGGTCCAATACACAGACATTTTAAAATAATATCCTTACTTGTACACCAGTATGACTGTTGATTTGGACTATTCTTTGCAGCAGTGTTGATAAGTTAATAGACTTAACTGTCCCTGATTACATCAGGCAACCTTGAACACAACACTAATCACAAAAGTAGCAAAGTGGGGTTTTTCTCCACCTTTTTTCTCCATATTAAACATATACACCCAGTGCCTTCCCCTCATTTAACTTGTTTCGAAGTTACACCAACATTGACCTGACAAAAAACAACATACTGTCCACAGATACACAAGGGAAAAGAGCTGTTCTACAACATACCAAGATTTAACGTATTTCTTTCTTGGATATTTGCAAGCATGTCAGTTGAATAAGTTCATTATAGGGAAACTGTACATAATTGAAGACATTTCTTCATCACTAATGCAACCCTCATGTAGTGTGGAGGTGAAAAAATGCAGGATGTAACTGTTTTCTACATGTTGTTATTCACCCAGTCTCTCAGAGAGATTTCAACAAGCTCAATGTGACACCACATATCTGCCTACACACGATAACAGCAAGTACGTATCTGCAGCTGCGTCCCATCTGAATGCACACTCCCATCACACGCAAAGCACGGGACATGGGTGGGATATGAATTATTCCAAAAGCAGAGAGTTGTTGTGGGTTAGAGCTTGTGCTGCACTGTACGTGGAAGCTGCATGAAGCAGTTACCATCAGATGTTAGGGATGGAGACAAAAGGTTGCCGGGACAGGCAGCGTTGCATGTTGCTGCTGAGGCGGCAGATCGCGTGTCAAGCTGAGCGGGGGGCTTGTTAACCTCGACATTATAAATACACCCCTGACACCTTTTTTTGCTATACGAGCGCGGGGAGGGGGGAAAGCAGTCGAGACGGCGCACGGGATACACATGTTGATGTGCAACAGCGTGTCAATGACAATGGGGTGGAAGGAAGAGGCAGTGCGGTGGCTCCATTTACATGGCAATGGCATCCCTGGGCTGTTTGGTGTAAAATGTGACGCACACAGTCAGAGGGGTGTGAGGAAGTTCACAGCTTCAGAGGAGCACCAAGGCATGAATCACACTGTCCTCGGGACAGCTGCAACAAAGCACTGTCAGGCCTAAAGAGTGGATTTCAAAATAATATCATAAAGTAGTCTCTATATTCAATAATGTCACCAACACAGTCCAACATGCTGAATCCCCAGGTGCAGGGATGTGACTTTGATTCAGAATCTATTGCATTGACTCACATTCAACAGTTCATCTGCGCCTGTAGAGCGAGATAAGTAGTCAGGCCCGTCTGTGTTTTTTAGGGTTTTTTTTTTTTTTTTGTGACGTTGTGACGAAAGCAGGCGCGTGGCAGCTGTTGCAGCCACACAAAGAGTACCAACGCATTTATTTCATCCTGCAAAAAAAAATCTGCCAACTCTGCAAAAAACAGCACAAGGCGTACCTGGAGAGGGAGCACGGGGAGCATGTAAGATATGTGGCTTATTTTAACTAGACTAATCAGGAAAACACTTTTAGGTCAGATCATTCGTTATATAAAATATGATGAACCACTTATGTGTGCTGCACCTGTAGGAGAATAAGAGAGTATTGTAAATGGCAACTTAAGGTGTCATGAACAAAGAATTTCCACATTTCAGATGTTGTAAAGGTCCCATGTTTTGGGAATTTAGATTGCCATGTCTTTTCTTTTTTTTTACTATAAAGCAAGCATATGTGCTATTTAAAGGGGCACTGTGTAGTTAAGGGGAAGAAGTCCAAACTCAGAATTGTAAAATGTACAATATCAATGCGGAAATAACACAAACTTAGAAATACAAACAAGCTGTTCTCAGAGGAGAATAAAGTCCCCCAGAACAGTGTGTGAAGCTAAAAAAGGTGGCACAAAATTGTGTTGTCCTTTAAGGTCAGTTTGTTTATTCAGTCAAGTCTGTCTATTTTGTTTGTTTAGGCGTCAGAGCAATCAGTCACTGAAGAGCTTTCTCCTCTGATTAAAACTACGCAGTGCTCCTTTAAAGTCTGAGACTGATCTTTATCTCTGTTATCCACCATTCCCAGTGAAAGTGGACCAGATATTAATAAGCGCCGTCCTCTCTTTATCTCTTTTAACCCTACTTAGCCTGCCTGGGGGGGAAAGTCCCCGCTGACTCTGAGCCAGAATCGATGAAACATGGGACGCGCTGGATTTAGTTGATTTCTCAAGTGACCTTTCCGCTCCTGTAACAACTCAACTCCTAACGCTTAGAATAAAGGGAAAAAAAAGCCCAGCCTGCTCCGGCTCCCTGTGCTCCCAGTGAACGAGCCGTTGGACTGCCCGGTCCGATAGCAGGGTGTGTGTGGTGTGGTTACTGAGCCCGGCAGATCATCAGTGTTTCATCCGTGTCCATCGCTCTCTGATGCCTTTCATTCCCCATCAGGAAGGTAATAACTGTGTGATAACTGTAATCAATGATTATAGGCTCCTTATCTGCCTGGAGGACAGCCACGTCAGCCCACAGGTGCCCAACACTGTAGCCATATTATGGGATGTTTAGTTGTCTTTTTGTTGCAGGTGGTTTTTAAAGACAAAGTGAGGGAATCCCTCCAGGACACACCAGGTAAATCCATCTCTTCCTCACACACATGTAGCCTTATTTTGGAAGCCTGCCTGTCACATCCTCCTCCTCCTCCTCCTCCTCCTCCTCAGTCAGAGCGACTTGTATCTGAGACACCTGTTAATGCTCGCCGGCTGTGTGTGACTGTGTGGGCAGCCTGACCTACCTTTGTCATGGAGCCGCAGGCTGAGGTCCGTCCTGTGCCGGTAGGCGGTCTCCAGGTCCGCCCCGGCGGTGAAATCATCCAATTTCACCTTTTTTACCAAGAAAGACCTCGGCATGGTGGTGCGACACAGACACACTCACACACTGTCACAAACACAACGACACACACTCACAAACACAGCCGAGCGCCGACGGCCTGGCCAGCGTGGTGACTCGTCCGGGCGAAGCAGGAGGAAGATTGTCTTCAAGGTGTTGGAGGAAAGGATGGAAGGAAGGAAGGAAGGAAGGGAGCGCGAGCTGCTGGGAATCGATCCGGTGAAATAGTTGAGTTATTGGTTATTTCTCTGACCGCTTTAGTCCTCGTGCAAACAAAAAAGAGGAAAAAAAGAAGAAGGAAGAAGAAGAAGAAAGGTGAGAAATGCAACTTCAGCACCGGACAGCTCCCTCCGCGGGGGCAGCCTCGGGGTCTCTGTCCGAAAAACCCAGAGGAGGAGGAGGAGGAGGTGGAGGGCACCCTGCAGCGCACCGCGGCTCTCGGGCCTCTTTAAAAGAAGAGGAGGAAGAGATGGAGGAGGATGAGGAAGAGGAAGAGGAGGGATGCGAAGAAAATAAGAAGGGAACCAAATAAACGGATTTTTGGAAGCTTTTGGAAGAAGAAGCGTCGGACACCTCGTCCTCCCCTCTGCCGCAGAAATAGTCCTTAATTCCCGGTGATGACGACTTACTCGGGTCGGTTAGAAAAAAGAAATCACAGTAAGACTCCCGCCTGCGGCCGGAAGGATCAACAGCATCCCCTCCTTCTCTCTCTCTCTCTCTCTCTCTCTCTCTCTCTCTCTCTCTCTCTCTGTCCCTCGCTCTTCTCTCGCTCTCCCCCTCGGTCTCTCTTTCTGCAGCTTCCGCGAGCTGTTCCCGTGAGTGTGCCGTCTCGCGATCAGCTGTTGGCATTTATACGGCGCAGTGAGGGGGGTGGGGGGGGGGCTGAGAGAGAGAGAGAGAGGAGGGAGACAGAGAGACGGAGGACAGAGAGAGAGGAGAGAAAGAGGGATAAAGAGAGGATGGAGGGAGAGAGGAGAGAAAGAGAGGAGGGAGAGAGAGGGAGAGAGGATGGAGAGAGAGAGAGAGGAGGGAGAGAGAGAATAGGGAGAGAAGGAGGAGGGAGAGAGGATGGAGAGAGAGAGGAGGGAGAGAGAGAGAGAGGAGGGAGAGAGAGGGAGAGGTAAGGAGAAGGGAGATAGAGAAAGGGAAAGCGAGGAACGGGGAGGCAGAGAGAGACACAGAGGGAAAGAGAGAGAGGGGAGAGGGCGAGGATGGAGGGATGGATAGACAGAGGGGTAGAGGGAGTGCTTAATTTAATCCATCCCACATCCCCGGGGAGCGGCGACTGGCCCAGATGATTTATTGAAGCTGTTATCACCCCCCCTCTCTCTTTTTCTTTCTCTGTCTTTCATTCCCCCCCCCCCCCTTCATTTTTCGAGCGTGTGTGTGTGTGTGTTTGTGTGTGCGCGTGTGTGTGTGTGTGTCGCCATGTTTTTGGGAGATAAGGATGGAAATTGTTATGTTTATTTTCTTTTAAAAAGCACTCATCGATTTGATTTAGCTGTGATTTTTTTTTTAATATTGTCCCATTGTGCTGTGCTTTTTGTGTGGAGTCCTTGCACTACTTTATTTTGGGGGGTGTTCCTCTTCTTTTATCACCTGCTAAGCATTTTTTTTTTTTTTTCATGCGATGACATAGATTATATGTGGGAATATTAACCAGCATGCTGAGAGCCTGGTAATTATCATTAATGTGGCCCTGAAGGCAAATGGATGTAGACCAAATGGAGTGTTTTACCGTGACTGCAGGATTAATATGAGAGCAGAGTTAATATCTGCTCCAGGGTCACACTGGGTTCATTGACAAGTTTTACTGCAAGATCCGAGGAATCGTCTCTGCTCCGCGTCCATATTATGTAACGACAACAAAGATAATTTTAGGGATTAATGAATCATCTCTGTTCATGTAGCCTCACTTTCCCCTCTCGGTCCCTGAGTTTAATGATGTCACTTTAATAAAAATGGTAAAAAGAAGCCATAATTCAGGAAGAATGGCACGTTTGATTAAAGTAATCTAGCGATTTAATTTAAAGCTAAAACTGTCTGAAAGCTTGTTGTCAAGTTTGGCGTTTACATAAACTACAGACTGGGACTTTAAAAAATGAATACTGCCAGCTTTTAAGTGGTTTATAATCTGAGGGAGCACACTTTATCAGTCTGAGACCCGTAATGACAGTGTATAAATATGATTTAATTAGTCCCAGGGTGTGTAGATTACCGAGAATGTGTCTTCGTGAGACGGAGAAAACGTTGCTGTGCTTTAATGAGGCAGGTGTTGGACACACACGACTCGTGTTTATGGGCTGAAAGTTGCAGAACATCTGTTAAAGGTTAGAGGAAGTTCAGCGGATGGCTCAGAGATAAATCGAGTAAAAGATCAAGTACTCGCAGTGATGGGAGAGTCTGTCATATCAGCTCTGGCGTTAGAGAGTTTACTGGAGCTAATAGGGTGCGTTGTTGCAGACTTGTTAGTCCAATCTGAAAATGAAAACTCAGTGGTTATCTCCTCGGCCCCATGTGGATGGAGAGACGGGAGGTTTTGTTTTATAAAACTTTTCACCCAGTATCAGACTTTTAGCTCAGCAGCTTCAGTGAAGGTTTCAGCTTTTTAAAGAGGGTAAATAAACGTCATTTCAAATCAATTTGGGTTCTCCAGGCTTCCATAAATGATGCCGAATGTGCTGTAAGGTGCTTTTTTTTTTTTTTAATTTGTTTAAACACAAGTCTGTTCCTCTCAGTTTGTTATGAGACTGCTGCTGTGGAGCTCCAGAAGTGTTTGGTCATTTGGGTGATCTTCAATCCTTTCAGTCGATACTCGAGACCTGTGCTTAGATAATGACTCGGGATCTTTGGAAAATAAGACGATTAGAAACGTCATTTAATCAATGTAAGGGAAATCTCAACGCAAATAAATCCTTTTTTTTTTTCAAATAACTACATATAATGCATTTAATTATACAAATGAGTCCTTTTACAGTTTTTTTTAATATGTATCCATTTAACTATTGCAGAGTTCTGAGGTGTCATGTTAACTTCCATATAAGTACATGCAAGGTACCAATATCATCCTGACAGGGACAGAAATAGGAAAGGTAACATTTTATGATAACCTTACATGCTTTACCTTTGAGTTAGACTTGAGTTAATAGTTATTTTACTCTTAACAAACAATAAAATGCTGCATAAACCACTTTTTTCAACCCAATCAGCAGAATACATGCAAGCTAAGTATGTTCCTGCAAACCACAGATAAGACTGAAAGTTTCTTTATGTAAAATTTTCTTTTTCTCTCTCGTCACAACGACGTGCTTATGTTCCGCTTAGGTTTCGGCACCAAAACCACCGTGTAAGGGTTAGGAATGCATCACGGTCCAGCTTAAAATGGCCCTACATGTTTCTGTCGTCACAAAAACAGCTGGAATAGTCCCCAGAGATTCGAGTGTATGGACACTCAACTTGGCAGCCTTGTGGACTATCCCCTCCACCTCCCAGTCTGAAAGTAAAGCTAATAGGACTGTAATGTGTGATATGCCACATTCGGTGCAAATGTGAACCGTGGACGTGTCTGTAGTTTGCAGAGAATTAACTGCTAACATTATGAAAGGTCTGTTTTCTTCAACAATTGTTTATTGTAAAGTTGCAGCTGATGTTCAGAGTAATGTAACAAAACTATTAACGAAAGTTTAATTAACTATAAATGTGACATTTGTTGATGATGGTCATTATACGGTGTTACCAAAGAAAATATGTTTTTCACTTCTTTCCTCCTTGTCAAATCTATGCTTACAGTGATATTACATTAAAGGTTGTGTGCTTCAAAGATACTTTATTCAAAGATTGCCAGTGGGTGTTTGAGTCTGCCTGTGAGCCCACAAACCTGAGTAGAAGTATCCATGAATTAAATATCACGCACGTTGAATATTTGGAAAAGTTACGTCACTGTCAAATATGACTCACTTTTACGACAGGAAAAAACAGCGCGTTTAGTTTTTTGGTCACGACTTAACAAAATTAGACTTTAAAAAAACTAAATCGAATTAAGTTTTGCTGTTTAAATAAATTAGCTTGTGATCTCTGGGCAGAAGAGATGTTGTGTAAGACAGGCAGCATGGAGAAGGAAACAGAAGTTGGTAGCTGACGGTGATGATGAGACGGTGGTGGTGATGAAGACTGAGGCCTTGGGATCATTAGAGCTTGATGCATGGATGTGTGCTGTAGCTCCATATATATCTCCACTCTGTGTGTTACGTATTGATTACATGACTTGTACAGTATGTTTGTGTTCAACGTGTTTGATGATGACTCTTGACTGTAGAATTATTCTGTGTGTGTGTGTGTGTGTGTGTGCGTGTGCGTGTGTGTGTGTGTGTGGTGTAGCGTTGTGATACCAGTCCATCTGTTGTCCTTAATCAGGGGAAGAGCAGATGAGTTCCGTCACCTGGAGACTGGCTCAGGGAGGTCCAATTAAACACACACATGCACTCGCGCACAACTGGCTTAACACACGCGCGCACACATCATGCAAACAACACCACCTCTACAACAACTGTCAGTCGAAAGAAGTAACCTACAACATTAGCAACGTATTTCATCATCATTAGAGGCCGCGTGAACACACACACACACACAGTGCTCAGAGAAATAAACATGCACACACAGACTTGACGCAACTGGCATACATACAGACAGGTCTCAGTACACACAGACTTACACAGTCATATATAGGTATATAAATATGGTTAAAACAATGACTTTAGGTATTTTAATTACATGTCAGTCTTCCATCTAATTCTGTTACATAACTTCAATAAAGTGTCACATTCAATCCAATCATGTTGAGTCAAGGTGAACAAACTAAATAGCTTACTCTGATTGCACTAAATTAAGGCATACTAACACATAAACTTCATATGTTTATTTAATTATGACAAATAAAGTGGGGAAGCTTCAGTATGAACTTGTTTCAGGGCCCTTAAAGAATTTGGGGGAAACGGGCCCCTGATGGCCACTCATGTTATTACATTTTGCATTAACAGCTCTAAACCCCCTTCACTGTGCACTGCTGCTGCCTTAAATGAATGTGATGATGATCATGGGCCTTATAATGTGAGTTATTGACAATGTGCCAACATTGTAGTTGTTCAGTATTTGATTTATATTATTCTTATTTCAAATTTCTACCAATGTGTGAACATGAGAAATAGAAATTGTGTGAATTCATTGTGTGAGATTATTCTAGTGAGACATCTCATGCTCTCTTTGAGATTCATAGTTTTATCTTTGGTCAGAAATAAGTTTATAAGCTTTATGTTAAAAAAACACATCCGTTTTCCTCACGCTGTCCAGACTGCAGCTCTGTATTCCCCCTCATTCGAAAACGCTCCGTTTTAGCTTCTGTCTCTTTAAGGCCCTCCTTTCTGAACACCCAGCGTGATAGGTCTCCTTTAAAACATTCACTATCTCCTTTAAAACATTTAGCCCTGTGCCCCAACAGACTCTAGAATCGCCACTGTTCAATTGTTAATTATGCAAGTGTTACACATAGAAGTCATTTCAAATTGGTTATTCCGTCTTCTGTCATACATTGCACATCCGTTTGATTAATTCATAAACACTGACTCAACATGATAACATGTAATTAAAGTACTTAAAGTTCTCCACACAGATCTCTACCCTTACAGTGTTCGTATTGGATGTTCTGACAATGATTTAACTTTAAATGTTTCTTAACCGCTGTCAGTTCAATCCAACCCCAGAAGGGAACAGGTGCCAGCGAGTCACTCTCTCAGGTTGAGGATGTGAGGGTAATTTCTAAAGATGGAAGGGGCAACTTTTCACCGCTGCACACGAGTGTGAACTGCAGGCGAAAGTGGAAAGCTCTGGGTGTTCTCTCGTCGGTGTCATCCTCGCACTTCGCTAACATCACCTCGCGTTATTTTTGGGGGCAAACAGGAGATTTTTTGATTTCGTCAGAAGGCCATGTGAGCAAGTCTCGCCCCAAAAATAAACAGTCAAATAAGGTTAGTCACGGGTGAAGTACTATTCAGTCTGATTAGTTTTTTAATGTGTGGTTTGAAAGTACAGGCAACATATATAAAATGTTCTCATACAGGCATTTAGCTTTCTGTTTATCCCACTACACATTTATTTTAGAGTTTTACTCCGTATTTTGAAGATTAAAGAAAAAGTCCGCTTTGTCCATCATCATCAAACTGAGCTCTTAGAGCTACACTTCATAATTTGACTTTACGACTGTAAATCGTTAAAATGGTTGCCAGATTTATTTAATTTAATCTAAAGATAAAACATGGACTTCTGGGATGGCAGGCTGGTGCCTAGAACTGTCTATGCAGAGAGTAATAAGGTTACATTGAACTGAGGACATGACAAATTCCTGCAGTGCTTTAAGATATTTAAAGCGTGATTCAGTGAACAAAATGCAAAATAAATCATATAACCTTTGAAAATGATGTTTTTATTCAACTAAAGATTGAAGCACAAGAGGGGATATGGCTGATACTTGAAGAGGGATTCCTCCTCTGTTGCTTTTTTTGAGGATACTTTCATATTTTTTCAGATTAAAGACTTTTTACATACTGGAAGCATGTTGTATGCTGTGCAGATCATGAATTGCTTTGAGGCAAACTTGGGGATGTTGTTCTTTTTTAAGTGAAATTGTTGAATGTTATGTTTTACTCCGGGAGGATATGTTCATGTGCCCTTTGTGCACGTGTGTGTCTGTGTGTGTGTGTGTGTGTGAGACGCTGCTCGTCGGGTTAGCTGTGATAGATGTCCTGTTGGGTTTAATTGATGCTGTGCCACGTCGAAGGCCGACACATGTTTTTTTTATGCCAGAACACGGAGCCGCTGCCCAGCTGGTCTGTGCGCTCACGTGTGTGTGTGTGTGTGTGTGTGTGTGTGTGTAGGTGGATGTGGGTGTGTATATAGTGCACGGTGCGTGTGACAGGCAGGCAGCTGCTGCCTTGTACCTCAATACGAACACATGCACACACAAAAACCGTTCATTGGCTTAACAGTGGTGTAACATGCACTGACTTAAAGGACTCATTAACTGCAGCATGAAAAATCCATGATGCACAAACTGAGGTCCCAGTTTATATGTAATACAAAGACGTGACAATTCGTTGTGGATGTTGTAGTTAATTTAATTTTCCCCATTTATTTCTGCTACAAAAGGTCATTACACTTTTTTTTTCGCACCCATCTCTCAGAGGTGAAAAGCAGGTTTTTAGTGATGTAACATTGACATTTTTCCTCTTACTTTAAGCCAAACGTTTCATCAAGGAGCATCAGAAGTCAATGTATTTCTGTCTCTTCCACCCCTCTCTTCGCCTCTCATTTTGTCTTTTCTGAAGGTGAGCCTCGTTCCGTTCTGTCCTAAAGCTGTTCTGTCGCAGTAACGCTAAATATTGCTGAGCAGCCCTTCTCATCAGGCACACGCACACACATACACACACAAAAAGGCACATGCGCGCACACACATACACGCATGCACACTCACAGACACACACACAAAGAAGTGCTGGGCTAGGGGAGAAATGTGGCCTGTTTCTTTGCAGTTTTTGATGACTCCCGCTGTACTGGTGAAACAGAATGCAGCGTACATTAGCACAGGATAGAGTGTCCCAAAACAGAGGAGAGGAGAGGAGAGGAGAGGAGAGGAGAGGAGAGACAAAACCAGACAGCAGCTTCATTAACAGCAGGAAAATTATGTTTAAATATCAGGTGTCATACACATTTTCACTGACATTTTACAAGTACAAGTAGAAAGATCTGACCCTCAGGAATCGTTAATATCCACTTATTATTCACCCAGCTGGCTAACTTCTGGTAAAGCGCCCGGCTAATTTAAATAGCGATAAAATGATGAAAGTTGAAGGAGTCATTTCGAAAAAACAAAAACAAAAAAAAAACGAATCCAGCCAAATCCAAATGTAAGGTAACGGGAAAAAGTGCATTAAGGCCTTAGTGCATCACATCGCGCTGTGATAACACTGTTTGGCCACTACAAATGGCTTTAAAGCCTGCCGCTCTTCCTTGGGGCACTTTTTGGTTAGTTTTAGGAAAAAATCATGTTTGGGTTCAAATCACTTTGTTATTTCTGTAACTTCTGTACAAACATATTATGTACGTGACGTAAATTCACAACGTTTTTTAGTTGAAAGGACGCACCGCTGACTTTCTGGTTTCACGCTGGACAGGAGTGGAGGCTTCCTGAATAAAAGTCCAGCGCTTGATAATTACTTGATAATTACTACGGCCACTAGAGGTCGCCGCTTAACATGAATCGTAAAAATTAGTCGTAGTAAGCAGCTTTCATTTTCAATCTATATGGTGAATTTTGTGATCAGGACAGGTTGGCAGATTGAGAGTACAAAACGAGAATACAAGCCAATTTGATGGTGTAATGTCGAATGTTACTGTCATAATTATCGTAACCTTAAGTATTTATTTAAAGCACCACAAAGAGCTTTGCTCTCTATAGGAGAGAGCCTGACCGAACAGTAATTCTGTCATCCGCAACATGTATAATTTGTAATACCAGCTGCCATCGGTTGACCCAGAGAACACGCTGCATTACTCACAGTGAAACACACACACACACACACACACACACACACACACACACACACACACACACAAACACACACACACACACACACACATTGTTTTTGTCAGTGTTTGGTCTTTACAGCCTGATCTAGAAAACCAAGAAATGCTTCATTAGTCAGCTGAACCTGGAAGAAATATAGGATTAATGTAATGTGTGGTTAAGAATTTGTAACAGTTGTACAATGCTCACGATGGATCCATTTGAGAAGATTCACAGTCTGCGATAGAAGATGAATTTCCCTGGCGTTCATTTCTCCTGTAGGACATTAACATCACACAGATTCACACTGTCCAAACAGACAACCCGTTGTGCACGTACAAACTGCTCGTCTGGTTGCAAAATAAAAGCTCTGAATTGGCCTCTCTCCCTTCCTGTGTATTTCCCCTAAACTCTCTCTGACCCACAATGCCGTTGCAGGGGATATTTCTCTTCCCCTCTCTATCTTGGGGTAATTGTGTGAATCAGGAGAGATTGCATTTAGCCCGACAGCTGAGTGGCGAGTTGGCAGGGTAATAAATGGCCTGATAACCAGCACTACTCTGATCCCTCTCAACGCAGAAATAAGAACAAAAAAATCATTACCTGCTTCAGACAGGCCTATCCTGCGATGTCGCATGTGATAAAGAGAGACATATTTCGGAAACACAGAGAGAGGAAGGGGTGGGGCAGAAGGAAGGAAGGAAGGGGGAAAATGAAAAGAAGGGACGAGACACAGTAAGAGGGTTATGGAATCGTTCCAGGTAACATTTTTATTTGTGTTACAGAATGGGCCATTTTTTCAGTGATTTTTGAAGCACAGAACAGAACGATGGGAGATAAAGTCAGAAGAAACGATAAATAGAAATACTATCAGCAAAGTGAACATTTCAGCCGTGATTCAGGAGGCTGGGTGGTTGAGAAGGGTCAGAAAACAAGCTGTTTTATCCACATGTTTTTAGAGGACATATAAATTAATTAATGTTCTCTTTGTTTTCTGTCCATTGTTATGCTCTGTATACCTCTTAAATGGCAAGATCAAGCATATCAAGCAAATAATTAAATATCTGTACACACTCACACAAAAGGTCTCAGCAGTGTTTGCAAATGAAAAGCTTTGGCTTTGAAACTGACATTACTTATTTAGCCCGCATACATGCACAGTACAAAGGCAGTCACGGCAGCATCAGGTTAATGTTGTCAGGTTTTTCTTTGTTCCAGGACCGGATCACGTGAAGACAAGGCTTGATTGAGTTTGCACTGCATCCATAAATTTACATTTAATCTGGGCAGGTTTGGATTAATCAGGAATACAAAAAAAAAAAAAAAAAAACTTGGGTGAAATGAGTAGTGAGAGAATTAGCACCCGACCTAAAGTTCAGTCGTGTATTTTTAGCATCTTTCAGCGTATTGTTTCTGTGTTTGTCCCGCAACTTTCTTTATGATTTGGATACACTCTCTGGGTGGATGGCTTAACAAAACATTGGGCATGAACACAAGCCCTTTTTGCACGGAGGCTCTGCATTATTGCCGCAACGAAGGCTTGCCTTTACGCCGCCTTTGTTTTTTGGGGGTTTTTTTTGTTCAGTGCCCCCTAGTGGCAAAGACAATTGGTTATTGCATGTTTAACAAAGATCTACTGAAAAACATGAATCCTGAAATTTGTTTGTTAAAAATTGTTTGACTTCCTCCACTCAATGCTCTAAACAATAAACTATTCACGGCCTTTAGTGCTGTCGGTAACACAGATCGGATATATTTTCATATAAAAGTAACTAGCATTGTTCCTGAGTGGATTCAGAAGCTTGGTGCTCTTCCTCCCCTCCTTCCTCCTCCTCCTCCTCCTCCTCCTCCTCCTCTCTGAGTGTTTCCGATATTATCAGAGGTTTCATTCTTTTATTCCATCCACACCACTATTGTGTCTAATCCGTCTCTCAGACAACTCGGTTACTCACACTCACTTGTACACACACACACACACACACACATACATGATTACAGATACTGTACACAACCACGATGCAGGACACACGCTCAGAGTGTTCAGAGTCACACATAGCCGTGTATGAATGTATCCCTGAGGCGGTGCTACAGCATCGGTAGCCGCCTGATGTTTCATCAGCAGGACAACACATTACTATTCTAACACTCTGCCGTTCAAATGTTATAATGTTTCTGTCAATACTGCTAAATCAACTTTATATGCCCCCAGAGGGCAAACAGTTTACAAACACACTTGTGTTATGAAGAAATGAAATGACCTTTGAGTGAACCCATTACATGATCATATTTTTTATGCTCATTTAATGTGTTTTTTAAGAATAAGTGTTCGGCCTTATACCCATTTTCTGAGACAATGTTCATGTTGTTTCTGCTTTATGAAACAGTACCGATAGAATAGCTTGTGCATGAGCCCTCAGAGGCACCACAACTCTCTGTGTCACCATATTGAATTGGATTTCAGATTTGATTTTCACTACCAAAAAACATAAAATATGTTCGTTCAAAGTGTCTACAGCCTCAGGATTGATATAAGAATCATTTCTGACAGGAAATATGTGAAGGTAGAACGTAAAATACATTTACACAAATGAGGTGGGCAAAGCTTCAAGAAGGTGAGCTGTAAAGGTGAGTGTTGAGTGAGGACTTGAATGTTTCTAATTCTGGTACACAGGCAGTGAGGTTTGTCTCCAGGGTTTTCCTCACTGTTTGCTGAGTGTTATGTGAAAATGTCGCCGCTATTGTGTATTTTGTGTGGCAGTGACCTTTTGTGGATCACAAGGATGCAACGGCTCCACTGAGCAAAGGAACAAAACTGTTGAATGTAAATGTTGTTTAGGTGTAAGCACTGAAAAACGTAAACCATCTTGTACACATGTAAGTGGTTACCACTGTGACATCACCCGTTCATTTGTGGACTATCGCTTAAAGCATCAAACCTTAATTTTTTCAATCCACGAACGAAATCTAAGGAGCTTTATGGCTTAAATCTAACCAAGTAGTTATATTGCCTGAACCTAACAAAATAGTTTTATTGCCTGAATCTAAACAAACTGTGACTGAAAACTGAAAAATATTCTTTGTGAAACCTAAAAACAATAAATGTATTCTGCAAAATCTATTCACCCAGCACAGTTTGCTGTGAACATCTCTATACTATCACCTTTAGGGCAACCTTTCCAAAAGCAGAAAGGGCAGACGTTTTCTAATACAGCCACCCAAACGGTCTTACTAGGCAGGCTGTCACTTTCCATGCACGTAGATATGAGCTCAAATACACAAATGGTTAACAAACCTGAGATTGGCATGGAGCCTCCCAAAGCTCGCACTGCCATGTCCTGCAAAGCACGTCCATAATTGTATCTAACTGAGAACACGAAGACACACTGTGGTACTAACTTGTCAATCGCAAGGTAGCCAGGCCCTAAAGGAGGATAACCTGTTTAACCATCTATTTTACTCTAAATGTAACCATAGTAAATCAAGATAAAAGTAGCACAGTAGTTTACATACAATTTAACCTGTTTTTGAAGCCAGTGGAGATGCCTCCTGCTGGCAATTCAAGCTAAGTCGAGATCTTATACAGTAAATGATTGTTTTACAGTTTCCATTGGAAGGTCGGTGGAGAAAGAATGATTTTAGTATCACTGAGAGGCATGTTACCACCATCTTGAGTGCCCCATCTCATTTATTTGTACTATCCTAACAACTTCCTTTACAGCTACCCCTCAAAACTGGAATGACCAGCTTTCTTGTTTACTATTTACAGAGCAGACAGCTGAAGCAACGTTTGATAATCAAAGGCCGAATTTCTAAACCATGCCCCAAACGATGGGGATCGTAATTGCTATCATACTGCAAAATCTATAATTCTTGAGATAGAATGTGTTCATCACATTTTTATACTGAATAAAGACATAAAACAGCTCCGTCTCAGTGGTACTAAACAGTAGTTGTTAATGGAGTACATACAATACGTTTACATTGGTATGAATGTGTACTAAAGAAATTCAATTCAGTAAAAGTGATTTAGATGCAGGGGATGAAACAGTGCGTGATCTATGAGGTCAGTCACATTGTAATCCAAATGCAAGACAAGGAAGTGGGTTGGACTACTCATAACATGACAAATGAACCAATTTAAAAAGATGCGTGAGAACTTTTCTGAATGATAATGAGTGATTAGCACCAAATCCTGGACAAGAAGAAGATTTATACTGAGACCCGTCTTCGGCATTGTCTGTTAATTGAATCAAATTACTCCCTTGAAGTTATTTGTAAATCAACCACCACTCTCTCTTGTTTCATGCGAGTCCGTGTTCTATTTTAAATAGTGCTAATTATAAAATGACCATATGATCATCCATATGGCTCATTCTAATTGCATTTCCTCTCATCTGTCATTACACACTGGTAATAAGCCACAGCTTTCTCTGTGTGTATACCTGTTCTTTTTCAGTCCGCCGCCTCTGCGCTCAAACTGCTGAGTTAATGGAGGAATCTGAGAGACAAATAAAAATATCACCTGGACTCGTTCCATCTTCGCCACTCTGTCTCACTCCTTATCATCTATTTGCCAACTTCTCTATTATTATCTTTCTGTTTATGCTTGTTTGTTTGTTTACTTGTTTCTTTCTTCCTGCTCCTTCTCTCTGAAGATGCAGGTTTCCTGCCAAGACATCCCGGTCCTCCATAACATCACCATGCACTAATGCCAGAAACCTGCAGAGATGAATTCAAAGTGTGTTATTTACTAGTAGCCAGGGCGTCAGGGCTAAAAAAAAAAAAAAACCTGGTCCAAATTTTTTTAAGTAATACTTTGACAATTTTGGAAATATGCTTTTTCGCTTTCTATCAGAGGGATGGAAGAACATAGCTGAGGCCTGAAGGCCATAAGCTTAGCTTAGCCTAAAGACTGGAATTTGAGCCAGAGATGTAAAAGCAACTGTGGTTGCCTCAAATTTAAACATTACAAATGCATTTGAATACAAAAATTGCCATTCATTAAATCCTTTTTGTCATTGTTTGGCTATTTGACTAGAGAGTTAAGGAGCACTGTGATAAATTACATTAATAAGAAATGTTTTGTCATCCTATGTATTGTGTTGCTGGCCAATTTGTAAGATTTGGCCAAAATATTAGTTTAAAACATTCAAAAAATTAATAAACATTATCAACAGAGTATGAAGAAACAGCAGTGTTGAAGTTATGTCAAAGACATCTATGTACTGTGTTGCGGAGACTGAAGTCAGCATGCTAACCAGCTAGCCCCAGCCCGTCCTGGCTCCTAATACCACTTTGTACTCCAAGAGGCAATAGTCTCTCTGTCCAGTATGAAAGCACACAAGCAAATATTTTCATACCTATTTTACCTAAACAGGAAAATACAACCGTTCACCTTCTGCTTTCAATTTTCCCTTTTTTTTACGGAACTAAGACGACTTTAAATGCCTCGTTAACTCATCATAAAACATCCAATATTCCAGCATTACATGATGTTTTTACCTGTTGCCTGACTCTCTCACTCTCTCCTGTCCCAATCTGCTGTGTCTTCTGTTACCAAGAGTCAGTCCTGGTCAGAGCTGCTGTAAATAACCTCCTTACTGTATCCCCTGGCTGCAACATGGCATCATTCATTCTCGTAGGCTGTGATTAGTCCCAGTCTGGTGTCAAGCCATGTTCACTGGGATGCCGGTTGACTGAGCCCCATTGCCCACGGTGACTCCTCACAACAGTTAACTATGCTACTTGCTAACAGTAGCTAGTCACTACAGCCAAAGCTTGCTCCAACAAGGGTTGGCAGGTGCTGTATGGTGACCCGTGGTTATGTGCCCCCTGTAGTTCTGGAGCCTATACCTTTGAAATCTGGCCATTCCTTATAAATTACACCTTTAAAAGTGAGGTCAAAGTGCTGAAGATCTACAAGTTTTGTTGTATGGTCACCCTGTAAATATCCCGTAATTGCATTCACACATTCTGTTTGTTGAGGCACACTCTGATTACATTGTATATAATAATTATGTGTTCATAATGTGCTTATGATCCCTCTAGTGCTTTATGAGTACCACTTCAAGTACAGCAGCTGCAGTCGAGGAAAACAGTAGGAATGAATGTCAGACAGAGGCTGGGTGGGCACTTGGTTTATACTATAATATTAGTATTAGCAGTAAAATAACTCTCTGGCAATAAAACCACTATATCTACCTATTTATTTATTTAGCTGTAGCCTCAGGCAAAAGCAAACCGGTGCCCTGTCAGCTACAACAACCAGTGGAGAACTGCCTGTGTGTGTGTGTGTCTGTGTCTGTGTGTGTCTGTGTGCATGCATAAAGTATACATACAGATAGTGTGTTAGATTGTTAATAACCACAATGGACAGAAGCAGAGCTGAGGCAGAGTAGAGCATTAATAAATCTTCTCTACATACTCTCCCTCCCTCCATGCACACTAACTTTCCTCTACATACTCTCCCTCGCGCTCTCTCTGTGTCTTCGCTGTCCTTCCCCTCTCACTCTCGCTGTACCTCTCTCACCCCCCATCTGTCGCTGCCTCTCTCTTCCCTCCTCTCTCTGCGCTTGGTCCGTGAAGATGGATCACTCTGTGTCTGTCAGCAGTAGTATCACAGAATGAGAATGTATTGTCTGCTGTCTCAGATAATAAATGCTGCTATCTGCGCTACTGTTCCCGGCCATAATAGATGGCCCATATCTACACAGCTTCTGTTTATGAGATTATCACAGCCCTCTGCTGTCCCCCAAGCCCCCGACAGGAGAGATGGAGAAATTACTTTATCGCTAGGGGGCCCGAAAGTTATCATTTGCGAGGAATTCGTCGAGTGGGAGCTTTGTGAATTGGCAGTTACTGCCACTTCTACTGTGGCGTCACACGCGCCGAGAGTGTGAGCACAGAAGCAGGAGAGGTTAAATTGTTCTGTGATTGCTCTTTTATGCTGCTTGAATCGGTGATGTGTTATTGAGAGAGGCCACCTGAGAGGAGGGAGAAAAAGATTAGCATCAAACCAAACCCTCTCCCCTCGTCTTCACGGTACATCGCCATTTATCTTGGTTTTTTTTATCTTGTTCTGATTTCTGGGAGCATGTACTTAGTTCATGCGAGTAATCGCACATGGATCTCATAGTGCGATGGTTTATACACTCACAAAGACCTCTGTGCCGAGTGCATTATTAAGATGTTTGGAGCTCTTTCCAAACAGCTTTTCTCACCGCTCATTCAAATCGGCGCAGGTCGTGTGATAAATGAAGGTCTGGACAGCTGAGAGAATCAGTCACAGTCACTGGTCACTGTTGGACAGGGTTGCCATTAGAGGGTGTGTGTGTGTGTTCATGTGTGTGTGTGTGAAATGTATTACTGCTGGTCACTGAGGGAGTCTGTTGACAGTTGAACCCAGTCTTGACCACCTGACCCCGACCTGACCTCTCTGTCTGGCTCCGACTGCAGAGCAGAGGGTCTTATTGGCTCAAGCTGCTGACTGATGGCTCTCCTCTCCTCTATTGGCTATGGGCCTCGACCCGGGCTTGTCCACAACAGGACAGAGCAGGACGGGCCAACAGGGGTGGCTCAACGTGACCATCATGCACAGATACTGCTGTGATATACAGCTAATTTACTGGTGTTGTTTCTTTTTCTTAAAATTCAATTGTCAGTCTCTTACTCAGCACATGTGACCTCATGTCACTCCATAGTACACAGTATGATATTGTGTAAATAACTGACAAAGCAGATGATTGTTCTGGATAGGTGACACAAAGCAGGCTGACCACATTCTAGTTCTGGGTAAAAGAACTGACCAATTCATATTCATCCAGCTCTGACCGGTGGCTCTAATTGGCCCAAAACCTGAACAAGGGCATTAATTGGCTGTTGGCCCTGTCTGTATGAGCAGAAGGGGCCGCTGGCTCAAAGCCGTGCCGCCTGCTCTGCAGCACACGGCTGTTAATCTGAGCTACTGTAGAGTTTTGCTTGAATTTTATCTTCACACACAAGTCCTGTTTAGGAAAAAAGACTGCACATATTGCCTCGACCATCTTTGTACAATACATCTGAAAATATTTTACTCCAGAATTAGACAACATTTGAGTCAACACCTTTACTAATTATGTTATTACGGAAAAAGAGACAGCGCTTTGAAAACTGGTATGCAATAGAGCCACAACTCTCAGCCCACAGGGTTCAAATGATCTACCGCCAAAGTCCTGGTGCCACAGGACACAACCAGAGGCCCTGTGTCCATGCATCTAGGTGTCAGTGGAGTCAAGCTGGTCGAGTCAAGTTGAGGGAGTGTCCCTCGATGCCCTGTTAGTGTGACGAAAAGTGTGTCCGGGTTCAATTGAATGGGAGGAGTCCCGTTTTGGCCGCAGTTCCTAATCTGGTCCACAGGAGAGATTAGTCATGTTCCTCTTGCTATTCCTGAGTAGTTTCTGTGGGGTTGCGTCACTGCCAGCAGGGAGACCTCGGTAAGCTACAGTGTTTGATTGGGTGGTGCATGTCCAGTGGGATCCACATGTATACCACGACCTGTGGTTCAACAGCAGAACATTACATTTTAACGAGATGGTTAATGTTATTCACCTCACCAGTTAGTCCTTTTAATGTTGTGGCTGATGGGTGTAAATATGATATTGGTGCTTTTCCATAAATACATCTGTGTCCATAGTGACCAAGTATGAGTCCAGTTGTTGCTGAAAGTTTAAAGTTACATTGAAGTTTAACTTAAAGGTCATCTTCGCTGCATCTGGCTTCCTCCCATGCAACTCGAAGAAGAAAGGGTTGTCATCTACAGTAGATAGCACAGCCAGGGAGATGAAATAAAAAAAAAATGTTTAAGTGTAATGTTTAATGTTTTAATACCCATAAAACACAATGTCATTATAATGAGATGATTAATGGAATATAATCAAAGACGACTATCATTGGAATAATTGTGAAAACAGTTCTTGGGGGGAAAAACCAGAAAAAAATATAATGGTAATGTTTCTGCAAACAGACATGTTTGATTTATATTTGTACATGGGAAAAGCTTCATATTGGCATTTCCACAAAACATGTCATATCATGTCATGGTTAGGAGATGACGGCAGAGTTACAGGTGAGAAAGCTGGCAAACTGGTGACAGTAATCTGAGTCAGCATTTTAACATTTGTAAATGTCAAACCACTCGATAACTTTGAGGACACCTTGGGACACTTTCCAGTCGTGCCTGGGCGACACATAAATAATGTATATGACTGGACGTCTGCAGGCGTGTTTTGGCGACAAGACCAGATGTTTTTAACGAGACATCTGGACATCTCCAGCCGGTATTTTAAGCCAAAACATAGTGGTTTCCTCACCCTAACCAGTTGGGTTTTACTTTTGCCGAACTCTAACCAGAGCATAAGCACAAGAGAGAAACTGAAAATTAAATTGAACCTTGGGGAAATGTAAGTTTCAACATGAAGAGATTTAACTAGTTTGAAACTTCTTTGGTTTCGCAGGAAAATATTTTGCAATGGTAACACATGCAGAATGAGCAGGTAGTCATACTGCGAAAAGATGTGACAATATTCACATTAACAGGTCTCCAGAAGGATAGACAAACGCACTGAAAGTATTGAGGCGGGCACACTGTATATAGTAAAGAGAACTGCTGTATCATCTTTGTCAGGTTGCAGATGTAGTTAGCAACTGTCGAGTTTGGATAGAGTCTCACATATCACATTCTCCAGACGGAGACGCCATATGTAGAGGAAGGATTTCTTATCCATACAATATCCATTCAGCACATTCAGTACCTAACAATAAAGGGGCAGTTCACAACATAATCAACATCTTCCTGCATGACAAAAAGTAAGGATGACCCTGGATCGACTCATTTAGTCAGTGTTTTCGGTGTCCTTTGATTGTTTTGTTTGTGTTACGATATACATTTTTAAGTCCAGACGTCAACCTTCAGTGTGAAAATCTCCTAATTTCTGCCTTTACTTTGAAAGGAATACATCTTCCTTCTTTTTCCTCTCCACCAATCTTCCTTTTTTCATTGCTCTAACAGTCCACAAAAAGGTCAGAGTTTTCAGTACTGGGGGTGAGTCAGGATTTCCTGAAGCTTTAAAGCTCATCGTTTGAAGAGGAAATAGTGTGCTGATATGGTCCAAAAAATATAGGTCCCCAGCTGCCTGTCTTCTGCTTTCTGGAAATAAAAATGTCCCTGTTCTCTAGATCTTGATGATTTGTAGACCTTGACAAATGTCAGACCAGACCAGGCTCTCAGCAGACAGCTATACGTCGTCATCGTCTTTAGATGTTTGCTTGTTTACATGGCAGCAAACACAACAATGAATCTGCACCCCGTGTCACACGACACATGGTGATTCAGCTCTGCTCAGTCATCGTATGTTTTGACTGCGTGTGTAGTAATCAGCTGCTGTTTGAGGGCGACATCCATCTAACTGTCACACTAAGTCCACCGGGAGACACACACACGCACACACACACTTCAGCTCTGCCTGGCAGACCATTGGTTACTCATTAGACACAGAGACGGACTGGGGACAAAGAGCAGCTATGCTAATGCTCTTTGATTTTCGTCTCCTCTCTCCGCAGTTGTTGAATCTGTTCTTCTCCTTTATCCACATCACTGTCTCCTTTTTAAATTCTGTACTCTCGATTTTATAGCATTGAAATTTCAGAACCAAAGACCAAATTAATTTAACAACACTTGATGTGAAGTTTATCTCACATTTATTCCCCCAAGAACAAGAACTTTACTACAGCTGTGGTACGTTTCCCACAGAATTAATCTGTACACCTTGTAATGCAAATATTGTGTGCATTAGTGCGTTTGAAGAGATATTGCCTGATACGCATTATGTAGTAGAGAATATCTGTAAAGAGACGAATAAGAGGGTTTAGAAAGGCGTGACTTTCAATGTCAATGGCCTACATCTTGATCACTAATTAGGCACCTGTAACAGGTAACACACTACTGTACATTTTCATCTCAATAATGCTAGCCAATAATTGGTTGACCTTTTCAGTGCACCTGCCTTTATAAAAGCGAAATCAAGGGTCCAATTAGGATGTGGAGGTTCGCCAATTGAAAGGGTCCTGTAAATACTTTACAGTAGATTTAAGTGTCTCTCATCACAGGAGGCAAATGTCATTGTAAGTGAGAGAAATAAGTTGTATTTAATTAGAATATCAAAGATTGGTTCACAGTGGCCTTACTTAAAGTCTTGCAGCATCTTTAGGCGCTTAACAACAAAACTCTAGAAACTAGAGGGGAAACCTGCGTGACTGCATCCAGCTGATGGATTTGAAATTGTTGTTTTCATAGATCCATCAGTCACCGATACCGTGGTCGCAATAAGAAACACATAGTTGAGTTAGACAATGATCGTGGTCAGGCCTAAAACAAAATGTTGATGCTTTGTGGACCTTCCATTTACACCACGCATGGACTGGCCATCACACGTTTTTGGGCCAGGCTGTCATAATTTAATCAAAAAAGTATATTATAAATCATTTATATCGACCGCGACAGCCCATGTGTCTGCAGCTGAGCACTGTGATGCATTTCTCTCTCCCTGGCCGGGAGAGTTATCATACCGTAAAATACCAAATAATAGCCGGGGCGTTTATTTGTATCAATCACTTAACAGACTAGCCGTTTATTTGGGACAGGCGTTTAATTCCTTCCTCACAAATATCCGGGATGAAAATGTCACAAACTTCGCCAGCTTCTCTGTGAATTCTCTGGCATCCTTCTGCAAGTGAAGTTGTTGCGGCGGAGGAAACGATTCAGCCAACCAGCACTCGTAGCAAACTCCTCATCTCTGCTGTCACTCACGGTGGCGTACATTTGTTTCACCATCGTCCTGATCATTTTGCGGGACACTCTCGTGGCGTGCCCGTTTGCTGATAACTCATTCTGGAGCTCGAGCTCTGTTTCCTCGTCGAGGCCTGTTTCCCCTGGTACCGCCCCCATCCAAAATGCCCCGAAGGGCAAAGGAAGCGCGCGTTCACAAAAAGCTCGCCCCTGAGCTGTTGTGCTCGTACTACAGAGGCACTGTGGAGAGAGCTAAGGTTCAAAACGGACTTTTTTTAGCGAGTTTTATCTGAGGATGTTGTATTGTAGACGTGAAATCCAAATTTCATGACTATCAAGTTATATTTTTAAACTGGGACAACAGCATATATGTTTGTGTTTTTATGTCTTTATTAGCACAACCAACTACTGTTATTTCTATTAATAAAAAATATTATATTTGTGAGAGACTTTTCATTTCAAATATTATGAACTTTGGGAACAAAATGTGCTCATTCATTTATAGGCGAATATAAATCGCTTTTTTATCATATTTGTCTTAAATCCAGTTCCATTATAGCAGGTAAAGCACATCCTGACACCTTACAATATTACTGTCAGATACTGTTCCCCTTCTGTTCAGTATGAAAGGAGGCTCACACATCTGTCGAATTCATGACGGGGGGGGGTGGAATTTTCGTGACTTTTTTTTTTTTTTCTGATTTCTTTTTTTCCTCACCTCCTAGCCTACTCGCGCCATTGGTCCATCTTTAATATAGACAGTGAACTGAACCAATCAGGATATAGTATGACAGCAGCCCCACCCCTTCCCTGCGCTGTCTCCTGTAACTTCTGCTGGTTTCACAGTGTTGAGCCTGAGGAGTGGCAACATGGAGCAACTAAAGAGAAAGAAATTGGGTGCGGAGAAGTTGCGTGCTAAGAGATTGAAGAATCTCACTGTAGATGCTGCAAAATGTGCAAAGACCACAGACATGTTCGCTGGAGGGGCTGCTGTAGCCTCCACGTCCTCTGAGAAAGCAATGATCCAGCAACAGCAGGTTGAAGGTGAAGACAGCAGCAGCGGGCAGGAGAGGAGCAGCCAGAGATGCAGGCTGACTGACAGGGACAGTGTAGTACAGCCCATAAGCAGGTAGTAACGTTAAAACAGGGACTGTGAGGTGATGGAGGTAACGGTAGCTCTATTACATGTAGAGTTCTCAACAGGTCGGGCCGGCCCGATAAACCCGACCGGGTTCACGTGTGGTGAAGAGTAAGTCTAGGGGCAGACCTGATGCCGCTGCGTGGGGGGGACAATTCATGCTGGTGTGTCGGGCTGTGATGGGTTCGGGCTTAGAAACCTGCGGGCCGCGTCGGGTTGTAATTTTCAGGCCCGTCGAGAATTCTAATTACATGATAATGATGAGCAATGGCGATTGATAAGTATCAATATTAATTGGTGTTGCATACTTCCCAAAATCTGGCAGCCACGGCACCTTATTCTGATTAAACAGCAAACGGTCAAGGCTGAGAAGTGTTGGATGAGCAGCAAGTGTCCATTTTAGGCTCCATCATAGCATTTCAGATATTTAGGTTAAAGGTGTGTTGAAAGGCTGCATAGTAGTTTGAATTTGTAGCAACCCTCTATGCCTTGGTTGAACATGTTTTAAAAAATGGATTTTAAAACTGCTAAATGATAAATAAAAGCTTTGCAATTTAAGCATTACTAAAGTAAGTGTAAAAAAAGTATAAAGGTATTATTAGCAAAAGGTTTGCCCACAGTGAATAAGAGTAAGACAGTGTTGAATGCTTTTAAGACAAGTTGCTTTGCATGAGTTCATGAAGCAGCCTGTGTTTAGCCTGATACAAGTGCATGTTATAGCTTTTTAAAGGAGGGAGCACCTTTTAACCTGAAGAATTAGAATTGAGCTGCTATATCAGGGAAATTCAGAAAATACATATTAGAGATGATTTCAATAAAAAGGATAAAAGAATCAATTGAACTACACAGAGCAGACAAAAGTGGTAGAGTTAACAATAGATGCTAAGCTTCTGAGATTTAGGATGTTGATGATGCTTGAAATAGAATATACCTAAGGAGTTAGAACTATGTGTCGAGTAAATGTTCTTATTTGCTTTCCACAGTGATTATTTGATAGACTTCTTAAGTCAGCAGGGGTGTAACATAGTTGTTCATAGGATTGACAGGGTTTGTGAGTGTTTATTCCAGTCAAGTGAGTAAACATATGCACACCTCACCACAATGATTAGAGTTGGGTTTGGGATGATAGTAAAATACATTTCTTCGGGGAACACTGACATAAATTACTAGTCGGTTGTGCTCTGCTAATTATGAGGGGCCGGTCTAAGCCAAAAATGCCAGGGCCGATTTTTTTGGCCCAGTCTAGCCTGATTTACACTAACCTACTCGTTACACTGACTTCCTCCTTTGCACCACAGGGTTTGTCAGATCTTGAGGCACTTCCTGGAAAGACCAGTTATGTTGTTCTTGTTGGGCGTACGATCTAAGTTATTTCCAGTTTTATGCACCTACTGACAGGATGATATGGTTTGTCAGTACTTTACCTTTTTTTTCATATTTTTTCTGTAGAAAACCATTTCTTGAAGGTAAATGTTCAGAACACTAAATATATCACCATCTACTTCAGCAAAACCTCTAAATCAACCTCCTGAACTATAAATAACCACTCACTTTTAAAGATGGTTGAGTGCTACAGGTACTCAACCACAACGCATCTGCATTCTGCAAAAAGGTCCCTTCACCTGTAACCTTTTGTTTGATCTGTTGACACTGGAACTTCACTGTGAGAAATAAAAAATATTTGCAAAATATTGCAAAAATAGTAGGCAAATTAATTGGCACATGGCAGCTTTCTTTAGCAGATCTATGACGGACAAGTTCTGTGGTCGACTCGATCCGCCTTGGCCAGCTCAGACAATCCACGCTGGATCCATCTGTTTGAATTAACTTTATTTCCAACTGCAGTAAATGTACTTTGTCTACACTGAACCTTGACCTTTATTACGTTTCCCATTCCAATGGTTTGATAGTTATTTGTTACATGTAAACTATGGCTAAAGGAAAGACCAACTACATAGTTAAAAGCAGACCAATGTAAAGCACAAAAATAAATCAATCAGCTCCATGCGTTCAAGTCAAGTCAGGTCAGCTTCATTCATATGGCTGGAAATCACAAATTTGCCTCAAAGGGCTTCATAATCTTGCACATACAACATCTTCTATCAGTCAAATCATAGATTCAATTGTTCTGATTGGCATTTGGAAGCCCTCTGGCAACAGTATCTTCAAAGACAAACATAACGTTGCAGACTGTATGGCAGTGAATGCAGGAGCGTGAAAACATTTTGAGATTCAGAGGAGCTGTACAGACACTGAAAGTTTGCTCAGCGCTCCTCACAGAGATCTGAGGTCTTGAAAGAGATGCCAGCATGCCTTTAATTTAGCGAAGGCTCCAAGGCAAGAGAGGGCTAAGCTTATAGAACGACGCCGTCTGAGGCGGCGCACACACTCGAGGACAATAACCTTGATCATGGGAACTCTTCAGAATTCATCACCACTTGGAAGTGTGAGTTATCTTTGAAAGAACATCTTTGAGGACACACAGAGAGAAACACAGGAAGGATGCACCACTCGCGGCCCAAAGGCAGGGCTTCCCTTGTTCACTATTCTGTGAGAACACACTCAGTAATGTCATTACTATAACCCAGAGACTTGTTCAGGAAGGGTTTCAAAGAGAGAGCTGCAGCTGGGACGTTTCCTCTTAAAATCAATACAGGAAATAACCTCCCTAGACCAGAGCTGAGTTGCACTGGGACAAGAAACAGATGCCTCTACTGTACATGTGGTGAAGTGTGAAGTTGCTTCAAAATGATGACTAGTGTAATGACTGCCATGAGAGCCTGACACGTGCAGAGGGCCAGTCAATTAGACATGTTCAGAGTATGAATACAGCCACAGAGGGCAAAGAAACACAGAAATCTGCACGGGTTGAATTACTGAATGGATGCAAATGCACATTTATTGAGTCCTAATTGCATTTTTACCGTGTGTAGATGAATGAGAAACACAAGAATTAAGTACTTAAACATGCTGAACTTGACCTTAATTAACACACAGTATCACATTCTCCTCTTTGCTGTGCATTAATGGGCTGCAAATGCATGTGTGAGGGTGTGCGTGATGGGGGTTCTTTCATCATCTACATGAGAATGAGAAGGCCGCTGCATTGTTCCTGCTGAGAAAACACACACACGGATGGGTTTCAGTTCGTCTGCCAGGCAGTGTGAGCATTTGTCCTTTTCCACACTATTGTTGACATGTTAATCTCAACACTTCCATTCACCAAACCTCCTTATAGCTCCACATGGGGTAAGCATATGTATTAGTGGCCAACCCTGTGTGTGTGTGTGTGTGTGTGTGTGTGTGTGTGTGTGTGTGTGTGTGAATGCGGTTGAGAGCAGACGGTCTATGTATGTGTGGCCATTGTGTTTGACCCCCTGTTTATTCAATGTATTCGCGGCTCATTTCCCTTTAAATCCAGCCATACAGCAATGTGTACTTGGTATGTGATTATTTCACAATAAATGGTTTGGAGTCTATGATCATTATAGCATGAAATCAAATGTTTGGTAACAGTACTGCAATCTGAATAGTGTTATGGCTGCAAAGATTCAGAAGCACCTGCTTGCTATTTATCATGTGTGATCTATTATCTAATGCAGTGGAATGTGCAGACAAATCAGTTTACCACAAATGAGTAGTTTTCTTGTTTAGGCTACTTGTTAAGAAAAAATGTGTAAAGAAGCATCAGCGGCATGTCATGAATACACATTAGAGTTTAGATTCTCTGCCCGAGCCCGAGCCCGACCCTGACCCGGCCCGGCCGATATTTCCCGTCATTTTCCTTGGGCCGGGTGGGGCTGGGCCCTTGATCAAGCATTTGTGTGTGTGTGTGTGTGTGTGTGTTTTTTTTAATAACTCAATGACTAATGACTGTATTTCCAGCTAGAAAACGCGCATCTCTCTCCTCCCTCCAAGTTGCTTGTGTCGCTGCGTGGTGTTACACGTGAGTTGTCCTCGTGCTGAAAACGTGACTTCTCGCGCACGTGACGTCACTCCTCGAGACGCAGAAGAAAGCAAAATATATTTTTACTGGGAAAATGACGAAAATAATAGTAACGCACAGTGACTTGAATAAGTAACTTTAATCTGATTTCTGGTTTGAAAATATTACCGCGTTAGATTACTCATTACTGAAAAAAGTGGTCAGCTAAGAGGAACGCGTTACCGTCACTGATTGTGTAGTTTTAGTGCAACATGGAGCTTGAGAACGTCAGTTATAACAGCCCACATATTAAAAAAATGTCGGGTTTAAATCAGGTTCGGGCTCATAATTACAGTTAATGTGTCGGGCCGGGCCGGGCTCGGACACAACGTGCACGGGCTCGTGTCGGGTCTGGCTTGATATTTTGGGCCCGATCTAAGCTCAAATACACATGCCAATATAATGATAATCAAGGAACAAGGTCATTTTATTGTGATTCAATACAACACAGGGTTGTATAACAAATTTGAAGTTTATAAACCCCTTCATGTTGTATAAATTACAGAATGTATATACAGTCATTTATACACAATATACCTTAACACTACTTTCGGTTCAATTTTTTTAAATTTTCCTTTGTGTAGTTGTAATCAGCAGCAAAATGATGGTGATGATGACATGGTCGACATCTTCACATCAGAAGTTTGACATCAGGGAAACACTGTCCATCAACTTTGACTATGTGAGCACCAAGTACAGTGTTGTAAACACGGAGTCCACCTCTCCTTGCTGTAGTCTTGCACTCTATTGGCTCGGAACACGGCCCACCCGCCAAGTGCAACAGCTTGAACCGAGAGTAGTGGTGTGAACAGGTCTCTGTGGGGACAACAGTCTCTGATTTCAAGAGTCCCATTTGTCCATTTCCTTTTCCTGTTACCAGACATTAGCCTGGGGCACCAAGCTGGATAAGCATGGCTCTTGTTCTGACTCTCGTCCTCCCTGGGATCTTCAATAAATCAATTGATCAAAAAAAACTGCCACATCACAGCATCTTCACTGTTTGCCCTGATGACTGGTTAGTCAAGGGCAAAATCACATCAAATCAAGCTATTTATATATCCCACTGGAAAATTAGATTTATTGCTTTATTGAACCAAGTAGCTTAAGAAGACACAAATTTTCTATCTGTGCTTTTTCAGATATTATAGCCAGCCAGCTATGTGTCACACAACGACAGAAGAAAAGAATAACCGGTAACACGCACAACACTTTGTGACCAGAAGAAATGCCTTCCCATCAGGCAGGGGTATCAGTTGATATCCACAGTCACATTGCTTTGCTCTTTGTTTACATTCTTTGTATATTCTCCGTCACAGACTGCTACCAAGAGCTATCAGATGGCTTCCAACTCACTGGTGGACGGTGCTAGTCCAATCACAGCATAAAGACAGTGTATGCAGGTTTGTCTCTACGGTGTCAGTATCCTGTGTATCCTCTCCTTTTATGCAAATCAAGTTCAAATTAAGTTCAGCTAACCTGATTCGGCAATAGTACTTTTATAAAACAACCACTGAGTACAGAGCCAAAGAGACAGAACTGTAGCCCTCAATCAACTTGATGATCTCGAAAGCGAAGTGTCTACAGTAAACACAGGATGTGCATAGTTTCATGCTTGCTTTTTCATTTGATTAGAGATCTCGTTACTGAAGGAAACATTAAATAGGGCAGTCTCACCGCCCACTATGTCAGTTTTGCCTGTCCGCCCTGAGGCGAGCTGAGACAGTAAACTGCAGACAGAATGTGGTGACATGTTGTGGGATTTATGAGGCAGGCAGACGGGAGCACTGCAGCAAGTGAAAAGGAGGAGACATCAGGGCCAAAGAAAAACAAAGCCATACTTCGATGAAAAGTGGAGTCACGACGGGCATGGTTCTGTTCTGTTTCTAAGCTCGGTGGAAACGTCTGCAGTTCGTGTTTAAAACACCTTTCTGAATGTGATCTGTTGATCTCTGGCAAATCACATGTGAGGTCTAGGTCATTTAAAATGGAAACATTGTGAATGAATGGCTTTTAAAACCACATGAGTGATTTGTAGAGGGAAGTAGATGTAGTCAGAGGTGGAGCTGCCATCTGGAGGGAAGAGAGAAGGTCTCGGAAGGGAACCAAGGTATGGATCCAGGGATGTTTCTCACTTTCTTTAATATTGCGAGATGGGGCGTTTTTCAACATTTTTGATAATATCTCCTAAAGGGTTAGGTGTCCAATGTTCATTATGTCTTAACAAGAGAAACAGAGGATACTCGCTTAGTTTAAACAGGCAATATTTCTTCAATCTGATTGAAATCTTTCTGATTACAGATTCCAACTTAACTGTACCAAGTCCTGTTCGCCAGTCGTTGCTCTCACATTACATCACCCATAAGTCTGTCTGGATCAGAACCGCTGTTGCTGTTTTGACTTTTAGCCTTGTAATGTTAGTAGGCAGCATTCAAACTCCTCCGGTGGTTCCTGATTTGGTCAATGGTTCTTGCTTCGTTCATCTTTTCTAGCGCTTGTTTGAACAACTTGTTTCGAGCCTAGCATGTGCAGAAAGAATATATTTCTCAAACTGGAGAGAAACAATTGGACTAAGGGTTTACATGGTTAATATTTCCCAATTAATTAGATTATCAAAGGATTATACCGCCCCTCTCAATTTGATTGAAAATTCATTCAGATCGGTCCTGATCAGATCAATTTCTTCCAACTGAGGTGTTTTAATTAGTCATTTTTCTGCATTTATTCTGATCATTATTGGAATATTAGGGTCCATGTAAACACGGCTACTGATAATGGCATTTAAGTAGGAGTTGTTAAATCATAAAGTCATGAAAAACGATTACACAGATTTCTACAGCCTAACAGAGTCAAATCCAATTATTACTATGATACAATTGTATAGAAATTGATTTTGCAGGGTTGTCTCTGTGGTCTAGTGGTCTAGACCATATACTAGTAACCATCTCTCCCCATACTTTGGTAAAGGCCAGAGCAAAGAAGAATAATCGTCTTTAAAAAAAGTAGTGAAAGTGTTTGTGGTTCTGTCCATCCTAAAATGAGGGATTCCTTTCTCAGCAGCGCTTCTCATATACAGGCACACATATGAGGGGCCATCAGGGACATTATTCAGAATTACCTCTCACACACATGTGAAATGCTCTCACATAAACAACTGAAAAATGATTCACTCACACACACTACTGAAACGCTGTCACACACACTACTGAAACGCTGTCACACATACAAGTGAAACATTCTCACACACACTACTAAAACGCTCTCACACACTACTGAAACGTTCTCACACACACTACTAAAACGCTCTCACACACTACTGAAACGTTCTTACACACACTACTGAAACGCGCTCACACATACAAGTGAAACGCTCACACACACACTACTAAAACGCTCTCACACACACTACTGAAACGCGCTCCCACATACAAGTGAAACGCTCTCACACACACTACTAAAACGCTCTCACACACCACTGAAAGGTTCTTACACACACTACTAAAACGCGCTCACACATACAAGTGAAACGCTCTCACACACACTACTGAAACACGCTCACATACACTCCTATATATATATGTGTGTGTGTGTGTGTGTGTATATATGTATATGTGCATATGTGTACATGTATATATATGTGTGTGTATATGTATATATGTATACGTGTATATATGTATATATGTATGTATATGTATATATGTATATGTATATGCATGTGTATATCAGAGTGAGAATAGAATATTTTATGAGGGGCCGTCAGGGACATTATTCAGAATTACCTCTCACACACACATGTGAAATGCTCTCACATAAACAACTGAAAAATGATTCACTCACACACACTACTGAAACGCTGTCACACACACTACTGAAACGCTGTCACACATACAAGTGAAACGTTCTCACACACACTACTAAAACGCTCTCACACACTACTGAAACGTTCTTACACACACTACTGAAACACGCTCACACATACAAGTGAAACGCTCTCACACACACTACTAAAACGCTCTCACACACCACTGAAAGGTTCTTACACACACTACTGAAACGCGCTCACACATACAAATGAAACGCTCTCACACACACTACTGAAACACGCTCACATACACTACTATATATGTGTGTGTGTGTGTGTGTGTGTGTGTGTGTATATGTATATGTATATGTATATATGTATACATATATATGTATATATGTATGTATATGTATATATGTATATGTATATGCATGTGTATATCAGAGTGAGAATAGAATATCAGATGAACATACATTGTGGTTGAAGCAAGGGTTGAAGTACTTCAAACTGAGCAAAAGCACATGCATTTCCCTGTGTGGAGTCTTCCTGTTTTGGTCAGGTGACAGGAAGGCCTTCCTGCTTAACTGAAACGCTCTCACACACACTACTGAAACACTCTTACACACACTACTGAAAACGCTCTCACACACACTACTGAAAACGCTCTCACACACACTACTGAAATGAAGTGGGTGGGAATAGCTCAGTCCATAGGGATAGGAACTCGAAGGTCACTGGTTCAAGTCCCACTCCGACCAAAAAATAAAAGATATGGACAGGCAGTTGGAAAATGCTGGTTCACATCCTGGGCATTGCGAGGTGCCTAACACAGCTTATTGCGTGCCGTGACATGTGTGGTAGTCCCTTCACCCATCTCCTCTACACGTGTGTGTGCGCACTTGTGTGTAATGTGAGTGTTAAAAGGAATTTCCCAATTTGGGATTAACACAGTACATATATATACACACATAAATAAATAAAAAGCTTCACCACATACTAGTAAAATGTGCTCATGCACACAGCTGAAATGCTCTGATATAGAATTGTAAACTATAACAGTTCAGTAGTGAATATGAAAATTACAGTTAACAGCAAGGCCTCCCTGTCATCTGACGGAAACAGGAAGATTCCATATAGGGAAGTGCATGTGCTTTTGCTCAGTTTGAAGTACTTCATCCCTTACTTCAACCACAATGTAAGTTCATCTGATATTCTTCGTTCATCTGATATATATATATATATATATATATATATATATATATATATATATATGTATATATATATATATATATATATATATATATATATATGTATATATATATATATATATATATATATATATATATATATTAGGGCTGTCAAATTAACGTGTTAATAACTCGTTAACGCAACATCCTCTTAACACCGTTAATATTTCTAACGCGCGATTAACGCTCGGTATTAAAAAAAAAAGAAACACGCATTGTTTGATTTACAGCCATAGGTGGCACCTGTAGTCTTGATCCAGAGGGTGGCAGAAGAGTAAGAAAGGGAATCAGAAGAAGAAGAAGCAGGGTTGGTGGACATATTGGAATGGATTTAATGGATTTACATTTGATTTAAATTACAATAGTTCAGACGCAGAGGAAGACGAAGGGAAGGAGAGAGGCCAGGATACATCAGTGCAAACCAGGTGTGTTGATAGGGGATCTAGGGATCTCAAACCTGACTCATTCATCCTTAAATGTGACAACAATGGAGCAAAATATTTCACCATGACGTTCAACGAAGAAAAGAAAAAAACATAAAGACCCACTTGACAGAGAAAACCGGAGGGGCGCTATGTATGAGGAGTGAGGAAATACACTCTGCCAAGTAACATCGCTCGAAAAATATCTAAAGAAAATTCTGCCTGATGCAAAGGCCCTGTATCTGCTGCCAAGGAGGGTAACAGTGGCAACAGTATACAAGCACATGCGTTTCCCTGTGTGGAGTCTTCCTGTTTCCGTCAGATGACAGGGAGGCCTTCCTGTTTAATGTATTTTTCATATTCACTACTGAACTGTTATAGTTTACAATTCTATATCAGAGCATTTCAGCTGTGTGCATGAGTACATTTTAGTAGGATGTGATAAAGCTTTTTATTTATTTATATATGTACTATGTTGATCCCAAATTGGGAAATTCCTTTTATCACTCACATCACACACAAGTGCGCACACACACGTGCAGTGTAGAGGAGATGGGCGAAGGGGTTGCCACACATGTCACGGCACGCAATAAGCAGCGTTAGGGGTCGGTGCCTTGCTCAAGGGCACCTCGGCAATGCCCAGGATGTGAACCAGCATTTTCCAACTGTCTGTCCATATCGTTCATTTTTTGGTGGGAGTGGGACTTGAACCAGCGACCTTCAAGTCCCCAAGCCACGTCCCTACGGACTGAGCTATTCCCACCCAGTTTATTTCATTAGTGTGTGTGAGAGAGTTTTCAGTAGTGTGTTTAAGAACGTTTCAGTAGTGTGTGTGAGAGCGTTTCAGTAGTGTGTGAGAGCGTTTCAGTAGTGTATGTGAGAGCGTTTCAGTAGTGTGTGTGAGCGCGTTTCAGTAGTGTGTGTGAGAACGTTTCAGTAGTGTGTGTGAGAGCGTTTCAGTAGTGTGTGTGAGAACGTTTCAGTAGTGTGTGTGAGAACGTTTCAGTATTGTGTGTGAGAGCGTTTCACTTGTATGTGTGAGTGCGTTTCAGTAGTGTGTGTGAGTGCGTTTCAGTAGTGTGTGTGAGAACGTTTCAGTAGTGTGTGTGAGAGCGTTTCAGTAGTGTGTGTGTGTGAAAGCTTTTCACTTGTATGTGTGAGCGTGTTTCAGTAGTGTGTGTGAGAGCATTTCAGTAGTGTGTGTGAGAGCGTTTCACTTGTATGTGTGAGCGTGTTTCAGTAGTGTGTGTGACAGCGTTTCAGTAGTGTGTGTGACAGTGTTTCAGTAGTGTGTGTGAGTGAATAATCTTTCAGTTGTTTATGTGAGATCATTTCACATGTGTGTGTGAGAGGTAATTCTGAATAATGTCCCTGACGGCCCCTCATACACACACACACACACACGCACATACACGGACACAAACCTCCGAGCATGTAAGAGAGACAAGAACACAGGTGTGAAATGTAGGCTGTGATTACGGTTAGTAATGAAGTCATAAATCCGTGTGTGTGTGAGTGTGTGTGCGCTTGTGTGCGCTTGTGTGTGTGTGATATGCATTGCAGCTTGAGGGGGATGTTAGAATGCGTCTGTGTGTTTTCGGAGGACCCCCTCTGTGTTGCAACATGCTCTTGCACACTCTCCTATACTCCAGATGGTGTAGGTGACTCTCTCACACACACATACACACACGCACGCACACACACACACGCGCGCACACATTCAACCTGCCAGACAGACATATAGTAGGCAGCAGAGATGTAAATGATTACAGATTGGTGACAGGATTTGATTAATTACTCCAGATAGAGGGTGAGTGTGCTTTGATGATCAGCAAAATGTGTAATGATCCACATTATGGACAAAGACACACAAACACTTCTGCTCCCATGCAAATATGAAAACACAAACCTTTTTCAGAGCGCTGCATTGAGGACCAACTTATTAAACAATAGTTTCTGTTTGTGTGTGTGTGTGTGTGTGTGTGTGTCTACGGTATGTATATGGGGGCTTTATGAGACTGGTTCATAATGTTTTCAGAGAAATGGGTGGAAATGGAGAGACAAAGAGGAGGTGAAGTAAATGTAAGGACAAAGATGTATGGAGGAGGTGAGAAAGAAGACAGAGGCAGACAAAGAGAAAATAGAAAGGAGCGGATGGATACAGCTTTCTATTTGTGGGTTAACTAAGCAGACAACCTTGGAGAACCAGGGAGAAACAGCCTGGCCTGCTCTGTGCTGAAATATCCTCGCTAATTAAAGGTGCAACATGTACCAGTTTTAGCTGAAAAGGTTCAAACACTGAAAGACAAACAAAATATGAAGAAATAACAGTTTTGATTTTATGACAGATGTTTGTGCATTGTGCTGCAGAGATGCCTATTGAAGTTAGCATGCTAAACAGCTAGCCCCTAGCCATTTTGTACCTGAAGAGGCAATAGTCCAATAGTAAACAACAACAACAACACTCGCTCCCAGTCCACGCAGAGTCCACTAATACAACCGTTAGCTGCACAGTTTAACTAGCTAACGGTAGCAACATTTAGCAGCAGTTAGCGACCAATGGTGGCTATGTTTGGAGTTGTCTGGCAGGTGGCAAATCCATATCTCGAAATTGATATGGACTGATAAGAAGTCTCGATTTACTTAACATTTGTATTCGAAGGAAGAGTTTCATTTCATTTAAACTTCAATGAATAAGCGTAATACATCCAGCCAATAAGGGGCTTCTTTCATCACGAGTACGGATGTTGACACATTTTACTCGTATCACACTCATACGTCATCTGTTCTGCAAACTTGCTTCAGCTGGGTACTCGCTCAACCGTAGTAAAGGTCTTTACGAATCTAACCAGAGTTGGTGTTTTTTATGATGTATTATGCCCATTAAAGGTTTTTTAGAAATAGGTATAAAAAGGTTTTTTTATCTTACATGCAAACATGTTTGCATGGCACACTTTCACCGATCGATATATAGATATATTTATTTAATTACGGTTTAAATGAGCATCAAATGTGGAAACTTCTTCCCTCTGTGTGTGCTGTGAAAGCAACTAACTTAGATTGGAAATGTCAAGATATCCCTTTAACAAGGCAGATGCAATCAAATTGCACATGTCCTGTTCAGCAGAGCGGGCTTTTGGGATTTCCGGGGATTATAATGACAGGTCTACCGTGCAAAGCAGGAACTCTAATCATGTCACTCCAAAAACTTCAACTGCAACCCTTCCACACTGCATTTCTTTAAAAAGAAAAGAAAAAATCCAACATATGGGCAAAAAGAAAGAATTTTCGTCGCCCTTTATTTGTTGGAGTGAGTGAGTAAATGGGTCCCTTAAGGCCGAGCTGTGTGACCATGGAGACAATGGGGTATTTTACTACTCCCTCCAGCCATTTAGGTGGCTATTTCTAAAGCAGTGGCAGCCACTTTAGCCGGGGTCCCACATGGTGCTGTGGGCGGATATGGATAGACAGGGCAATTACGCTGGATTTTTCATACACACGGTCACACACACACACACACATACACATACAGTACTTCCATGCACTTCTAATGGCGCTGTCATTTTGAGCACCTTGGGAGGTGACCATGAGACACACGACTGCCCTTTTGTCTCGGCTGTCCTGTGTCACCTAATAATCTATCGCATCATTAACAGCAGTGATTAACATATGTTATCCGTGAAACATCTGATACCAGAAATTATCCAATCTGTCTGCCTCTGTCTCTCTGTCTCTTTGTCCTTCTCCCTCTCTGCCCGTTTCTCCTTTAATCATTTAAGAGTATAAGACGGCAGCATCAGTCCCGCCTCCTCAGCAGCTCAACACCTCCTCGGGAATATACAGTTTAATCTGCAAGTTTTGCAAATCCTCATTCTACTTCCCTGGGTCATAGGAAGAAAATCTGAGATTGAGTGGTATGCCACTTAAAAAAAATTGTGGCTAAAGATAGTACTGTAGCTGGCAGGACCTTTCTCGGTGTGTATCTGTGGGTGGTTTAGAAGCTCCTCTGAACCCCTGCTGTTATTCTGTAAAGAAGCGAACAGCCTGCAGCCCGATAATGACTCCACTGAATAGCTGCATGATTATACCTCTTTCTGTGAAATGTTTGTCTTTTCCCCTCTTCTGCATTTTGTCTGCACTGCTCCTCTTTGTCTGTTTTGTTCTTTCAGCTCTTATTCTTATTATTTTCTCAGTTTCTTTGTTGCTTTGTCCCCGTTTGTATTGTCTGTACTCTAACCCCTCCTGTCTGGAGTTCATTACCCACAGACTTTACCATCTATCTATCTATCTATCTATCTATCTATCTGTCTATCTGTCTGTCTGTCTATAATAACCTAAAAACCTCTGGCTGCCTTTACTGTGAATGTCTTTCGTTTGTAGAAGCGCCATCACTTTGTTATGGATCCACAGACCGTGCAACAGTTAGTATTCATACCAAAAGTCGATGTTGTTTTCAATAAACGATGACCGCAATCTTTCTCTTCCTTTAACCAAGAAGTGAATTTTTTTTTCATCCACCGTGGTGATCGTTTCCTAATTTTAACCACACTCTTTACCTCACCAAATATATTTTATACCCAAACTAATCTTGGCAAGTCTTAAAGGCGTCGCTGTGCCTCGAGCAAAGTATTTGTCGGATGGTCAGACAACATCTCACCCTCACCCTCACGTCGTGAATGTTGGTATGGTTCGACACATTGACTGGCCGGGTGTGCAGACATGAAAGAGTGTCTGCCGTGCACCACCAACAACTTTTGAAAATGTATTTTGAGAAATTCTTGTCTGGCTGTTTCAGCTGTCCAATGTTGTTGCAACTCATGGCTCGTCCCTCCTATTACTCTTTGATACAAACATAGCCAATTTTGCTCTGAGATCCAGCCAGGTGACTTAACTCTGCCAATTTTACTCATTAAAGTGTGTTTACAGGTCCTGGGGAGCACTGCTGCATATGTGAAAAAAATAGTATAAAGCCTTTTGTGGCTCCAGAGGAAGCTGCCTGTACTCTGGTAAATTCCCTTCAGTGATGTCACTCAGTAGATAAATTGAATTGTGATTAACGTGGGAACCAGGTTTTTTAGAGAGGAGTAATTTTACATGGAATAAAAAAGGTGATCTCTCTGGTTCCGCTGTATTGATTGAGTGCAATGTGATCCCAGTGGACTGTTTTAAAAACCTGGCATCTACATTACCGACAATGCACCCTAGCCAGTGACATCACTGGAGGCAATTTATCTTTATTTTTATGCAGCTAATTTTGGAGCCACACAAGGCTTTAAACTCCCTTTTTCACATTTACTTCCCAGAACCAGTAAACACATTTCAAGGTGTAATACTGGTGGATTTACCCTTTCAGTGAAGGTCTTACTTTTATCATGGAAAGGTAGACTTTAATGACAACAACTGAAAACAGAATGGAGAGTTTAAAAAAAAAAAAAGCCAATAGGCTTCCATCCACCAAGTCTGAACTCCCATTTTCCAAAGGCATTTCAAACACTACAGAAACTCTGAAAGCTACAACACAACATCAAGTGGATATCGTGCCTATAAAGGCTTTTGACCCCCTCTGGCAAGCAGAAAACAGCTAATGGCCAATTTATAGTATACTTCACAGTCGGACGGTAATTCTATGGTTTGCCTTTAAACTGAAGGGAGCTTTTTGCAACAACAACTGTGGTGTGTATGTATTATCACAGAGAGACTATCCCAGAAGGAGTAGATTATGGGAGTAGATGAGGACAAGGCGAGGTGTATAGCTGTCACACAGCACTCAGATTAGCTCGGAGGTGTGATGTATGCCTCCGCTGCTAGCTAACAAGGGATTATAAAGCTTCACATAATCTTGGATGGGCGGGCTGGCTCAGGACTCTCACTGTTACTGCATTAGCATTAAGCATTAATAGTGCCCTAGCATTAGTGTTAGCAGCTAATAGTGTCCCAGAATACATTAACAGCTAATAATGCGATTCTGTAAGATTAGCATTAGTTATAATATAATGTCATAGTGCTTGCATTATGAGTGTGTGTGTCTGTGTGTGTGTGTGTGTGTGTGTGTGTCTGTGTGTTTGTGTGTGTGAGAGAGAGAGAGAGAGTGTTAGAGGGCAGGTTGCATGTGTGTGTGAGTGAACATTAGGCCTGTAACTGCTCTCTCTCTCTCTCTCTCTCTCTATCTTTCTGTGTGTGTGTGTGTGTGTGTGTGTGTGTAGGTGCCTGTGTGTCAGTGGCACTTGTGTGTACAGGAGCATGCATCAGCAGATGATAGAAAATGCACAGAGACAATAGAAGGTTACTGAAGACAGTGAAGGAGGGAGGATGGAGGCCACACCAGGTGAGGGGTTTAACAGAGTGTGTAGCAGCATGCATTAGTTACAGCAGGCACTGATGCAGCCATCATACACTTACACACAAGGTCATCGCACAAAAGATGTGTCATTTTCATATATGTCACAGGGAGGTCAATTAAAAGAGGAATCCACAAGAATTGAATCCACAAAGATGAGGACAGGGCATTAGAACATTAACAGCTGATTAGTGCTAATTTGAACTAATTCTCAAACAACAAAAACAGAATATGTTTGATCCGACACGGCTGCTGATAGATTAATATAGTTTGAAAGTGGTTTCAGAGTGGCTGCCTGTGACAATTGAAATCATTGTTGATCTGCCACCGTTACGGTCTGGATTAAAAGGTAACTTAACTAATACCAACTAAGGCCAGGGTCAGAATCCACAAATTCAATACCAATACTTTTTCATTAGTAATGGCGCGCTGCGTAGTTTTGTAGTAGATTTTATTCATTTACAATATTAGTGAAGTAATAATACAAACTCAGAAATATTTGTTTTTTGAATACACAAGCTGTTCTTAGAGGAAAATAAGGTCCCAGAACACTGATTGAAGCTAGAACGGTGGCCGGGTCCGCCACATATAAACAAAGTAAATCAGTATGAAACAGTGTTGTCCTTTAAGGTCAGTTTGTTAATTCAGATTGTTCATTTGAGTTTGTTTATTAGATTTGTTAAGGGTTCAAAACAAATCACGCAATAAAGATCTTTCTCTTCTAATTAAAATGTCTTCTCCAAAATTACATAGTGCTCCTTTAAATAGTTATTTTAGAGACCTCTTTTCACAAGGATGTCAAATCACAGGACAGCTTTAATAGCACACTGTGTCTTCATCTTTACTGTGTGCGTGTGCAGAATGTGATCTGACATGAGGGAGATACATTATTCTTGGTTCATTTCCTATTGACACAGTTACTGATACTCTAAACAAGCCGTTATATTTGTTGTTTCAGTTCTTAAAGTATCAAGCCAAACACTCCGACCCCTCTCTTTCTTCACGTCTCCTGTTTGTCTCTAAAGTCAACAAACAACTAAAGGCAAATATGTCGATAATAAAGTGAATTCCATGAAAGAGATGCTCCTCACGCCTCTGCTCTTTCTTTCCCTCCCTCTTCAGTCCTCCTCTAATTCCAGACTCGTGTTTCAAACAGCGAGTGTCCTCTGAATGATCTCTGAGCAGCATTAACCTGTAATCTTTGCTAACAGACCTCCAGCTTTTCCTCCCCTTGCTCTATTCCCGTCCTTAAATTGACTGTCCGGTCAGTTAATCAGCAGATCCAGTCCCTTCCTGAGGTCACCGCGGCTGTCGGACATCTGCTCTTGACCTTTCATCGATGACCTTTCTTCCTGCCCAGGGGTCCTCAGATGCATCCCCGTATCATTAAAACCGTCCCAAGAGGTCAAACTTGAGGTCAAGGCTGCTCCTGGAGGTCGGAGGTGAAAGGTCACCACCCCGTCATCAATAACAGACAGGGTGTAAGGTCTATTGTTGTCTACAAGTAGTGAAAGGCAGAGTCGCAGGGCTTGGCTCCCACAGGGCCACATCAGTGGGATCAGGTTTGTATCTCTGCCTTTGTTTGTTTGTGTGTGACAGTTTTTTCAAGCTCAGAATACATTATGCACTACAGCTTGCCCTTTCGATGTTGAATCCATTCGCTTAAGATGAATGTTCACCTTGTGGTGCTCAGTCAGATGTGGGAGCTTTTTCAGGCATACGGACGTTGCTGATTTAGTCCACAGGTTTCTTGTTGTTGAACACACACACACACACACACGGACCCCATCGCCACTGTCTGGACCACTCGCTTTCCCCGCCTCACGTCCTCAATGAATAACTTTGTCTCCTTTTCCTGGTGTCCCATCCAACAAACACAAGTCTTTCTAGAGGAAAAAAGCTCAAAGTGAATACATCTGAGGAACTGTGGATTTGCCTTTTATGGCGTGATCCATGACGCATCCGAAATGGCTCCAGAAACAACAAACGAGGCTTCGAAAAGTGCACAAAGCCACTTGCATTCAAATGACATACGGCTTTTGGCTCAAGTGGCCCATGTGCCAACCAAAGAAGAGGGGTTCTCGAACAGCAGACTGATGTGCGATTGGAAAACCTTGGAGTGGACGTGGCCTCCGTCACCTTCCCGCTTTGTTTGGCCCCCTTTTCTTTCTCATTCAACTTTTTCCTCTGTTTCACTCTCACCTTCATTTCCTCATCCCACGTCCAGCGCCTCTGATTCTGACACCCCCGCTCCCCGTCTCCATCCCACCCCTCCCTCTGTGTAACCTTGCGGGGTAAAGCTCCATTGACATCTGCTTCATAAGTATTCAGGACTCAGCGCCTTTGACATTAATCAGCCTACAGTACATTATCTCCCCACTCCTCTCCGGTCTCCCCCCCTTTGCCTCCTGCTCCTCCTCTCATCCCTATCGCCCCTCCTCCCCTCCTTCTTCCTCCCCTCCTATCGTCGTCTCAGCTTTCCATCCGCTGTTTTCTTATCATGGTGTGATAACCAGAAGAGAAAAGGGCATTACTAAGTATGTATGTTGCCTACCTGAACACCTGGCTATCCAGATGCACTGTCTTTCTGTTTGCCTTGCTGTCTTAGGAGTAAGACAGCAACTTTAATACAGCAGTCACAATATAACAAGGTCAACTCAGATACACATGACCCTAGTAGACTGGTGACCTGATCAGAGCGCACCTTGCCTCACGCTCCATGCATGCTGCAACAGGAAACCCTGAGCAGGATAAGTGAATATGGAAAATGGATGGATGGATGGATGGATGGATGGATGGATGGATGGATTGATCTCCACCTTTGCTGCAACCATGCAGGAAATGTATGACAAGAACCAAGTATGATTTTTCATACTTGGTTCAGAATTGGCCAAACTTAAATTATGCTGAGCTCACTGGTTCTCCAAGTGAACACTGCCAGAGGTCAACTTTAAAGCGGCACTTTGTAGATTTGGAGAAGAAATTCAAACTCAACAAAATATTTACAACATTAAACAGAGAATAATACAAACTCAGAAATATTATATATTATATTAAATATTTTTTCCATAACTGAATAAACAAGCTGTTCTCAGAGGAAAATATGAATAAGAAAAGAAGGGTGTCAGGGTCCGCTTGCCCAAGTAAAACAGTGTGAAATTGTTAGAACTTAGTGCTGTATCGTAGGCAGCTGGACTTGTTTCAGTTCCTTGAAGACGTTTCACCTCTCATCCAAAAGGCTTCCTCCGTTCTAACTAACTTGAAGGGAGTTGCAGGCTTTTAAACCATGTGTGGGAGTGTCCTTACACATTGTGGGAGCGTCCTTACAGAGTTGTTAAAGACATGTGTGAGCTTTGAGTTTCTGGGTCGTTAGGGCCACTTGTAGGTTGTTGACTCAACCAGCACTCATGTGGGTTGTTAGGGCTAGGTGATCCCAGGTGTGAATGGTCGTTAAGCTGTCTGGGAAGGGAACTCAGCACAGGATTGTAGGTTGGTGATAAGTAACGCTTAGGCCACCTCCTCTGCTCAAAGACGGTCGTTCCACTTTGACGTAGATGGATTCTTTTTGCTCCTCTTTCAAACCATCTGTCTTCTCTGGCCAATATGTTTACATTGTTGTCCTCACAGGAAGGATTTTCTCCTTCAGATGTTAGTGGGCAGCAGAGTCTTGAACCGTGGAGTTGTCCCTCCTGTGTCTTGCCTTGCGTTTATGGAGAGGTTGCTTTGTCTCCAAAATGTACAAATCTGTGCATTCCTGGCTACATTGACCAGCATAAACTAAATTACTCTGTTTATGCCTGTTTTGTCAGTAGGATGGACAAGTTTGCCTACGACACAGCGCTTACATTTACCATGACCTAGAAGACTGAGAACCTACATCAACAAGTATGAAATTGCTTTTGTCTATTCCAGTTTTTTCAGTCATGAAAACAAAGAAAGTTTGTTTTTGTGTTTAGGCATAAAAAATCAGTCAGTGAAGATCTTTCTCTTCTGATTAAAATTCCTTCCCTAAAACTATGTAGTGCACCTTTAAACTAACTTTAGTCAAATGGCTAATGATGATACGGAGACTTGCACAACCAGCCAAGCAGAGCACCCTACTGCACAGGCTGTAAGACTAGAGTGGTGATGTTTTGGGTGTGGTTTCAAAAATACGATCAGGAGGGCCAGTTTGAGCAATAGATCACTGAGCTTGAAGCCATATCAGATACAGAAACTCTGCACAGTAATCGATAATGCAATGAGAGAGTATCTTACAATCCCTTATATTTATCACATCGACATTCATTTTATTCTCCGTCTCAATTACAGACGGTTATTAGTAGAATTTCCACAATGAAATGGCAACCATTTATGTGTGCTTTCTTGGCTTTGACTGTCCATCACAGAGGACAGATGACTCCATAATATTTTCTTGCAAACGTTGAACCAGGCTCAGTTTTTTTTTGTTGTTTTTTTTTTTTTTGCTGGACAATCCTGCAGTATTTTGCCAGAGCCCATTTATTGTGCCAGCACAGCGACCTCATTGAAATGTATGAGAGGGCTCTGCAGTGTTTGAACACAACATTATGTCAACTGGCTGCTAACTACATTAGGATGGTAATTGCCTGGTATCCTTGTCCTCTCTGATATTTTCTGTCACGCTTAAGATTTTAGAGATGTACAAAATTAACTTTTCAATGATGCCCTGCTACAGTAGAATGATCAGCATTATAACTTCTGCTCTCCACTGATGGCACAATGCCACTGGGGTCAGTTTAGTTGAACCTTGGCAAATCCTCGAGGAAATTCTGTGTAGCACAGTCATAACCGCTCTTTACATTGGAAAATAATGGCCTTGACCTGTATAATGTTGAACTTGTGCTTTTGGTGTGAAAGCCCTGTTTCGCCTCCCAACATCAGCATGTAGTTTAAAGGGTAATTCCACTGACTTTACACGTGAAAGTGTGTTCACAGATCTTCCGGAGTACTGCGGTCTATTTTAAAAAATTTTAATGGTATGCTGTCTTTTGTGGCTCCAGAGGAAGTTACATGCAACCTGATAAATTGCCTGCAGTAATGTCACTCCGTGGTTGGATGATATCTCTGGTTCTGCTGCATCGATTTTGATAATTTCTTCAAAACTATCCATGATGAGTCCAGCAGTATAATAGGAGCACAATGCTATGTTTCAAAACCTGGTGCCTACATTTCCCACAATGCAACTTGCCACTGAGTGGCATCAATGTAGCCATTTTATCAGATTTCATGCAGTGTCCTCCAAAGCAAAAACTACTGTTTTCACTTAAACTTCCCAAAACCAGGAAACGCATTTTAACGTTGGTGGATTAATCCTTTAACAGTGAAGACAACAACACATGTTTTCACGTTTTTTTTGTTATTATTTTTTCGATTGAGAGAGTCATGGTGGCAGAAATCACATACTGTGCAATTGAATCCGCTCATTTAATAAATTTTTTTATGAAAGCAGTAACTGGGATGACTGATCCTACTTAAAAGCAGCTTGATTATAAGGACAACTAGATATGATTCAGCTTGTTGAATGTTTTCAAGGTCAGTTTTGGGGCAAACAAAGACAGAATGTGAAGAGGAAACAATACGCTGTATAAGACATGTACGAGCTTCCTGCTGTTGTGTTGGGCAGCTAACAGGTATAAAAACAAAGAGATAACCTTCACACTTCTGCTTGTAAGAGCTGTAAGTTCAACTCCGCTGCTACAGGTGTGACCTGGTAGCGGTGCCTCCCATGTTTGGTCAAAACCGGAGTTAAAATGTGGCTCTGCTGACATTACTATTCCCCTCTCATCTCCTTCTTCCTCTTCTCTTTCATATCTCTCCTCTACTGTCCTCTCCTCCAGTCACCTAATCTCTCTCTCTATTAGTAGTCTATTTACAGCGTATTCAGTCTGGGTCTGCCAACACTTACCGCTCTCCAGAGCTTTATCAAGCCACTGATAAACTGCACGCACGCACATTTACATACAGACACACGTGCGCGCACGCGATTTTAAGGGGAGAGTTTATGGTGCGAGTGTGTGTGTGCATGTTTCTTGCACAGGACGGTCGTGTTTGTGTAGAAGAAAATGAACACAGGTATATAATGCATACAACCTGAGTTTCTATGCATTGTTTACGTGCAGACGTGTGCACACGTGTGTTTATGTGCATCCATTTGTGCGTGTGTCCGTGCACATGTGTATATGTTATCAGCAGTGTCCCAGTGTGTTCGCCGAGGGCCAGTCTATTTAGTGTTCATAACAAAGCCTTTTACTGAGGCTCCAATCAGGATTAAACCCTTATCAGCACACACAGACCACAGGACACAGCCAGCGAGCGTGTGTGTGTGTGTGTGTGTGAGAGAGAGAGAGAGAGAGAGAGAGAGAGAGAGAGAGAGAGAGAGAGAGAGAGAGAGAGAGAGAGAGAGAGAGAGAGAGACAGACGGGTGGGGGGTAAAGGAGATTATTTGCACGTGTATGTATTGTATATTGTGTATGTGAGTGTCTCTGCATGCTCATGTGCTTTTGATTTTGACCGTAAAAGCCCATAAGTGAATGTGTTTACGTGCATGTGTGCGTCTCGTTGTGATTTTGTGCATTTCGATTGCGTGTGCACGTGTGTGTCTTGCATCCATGGTATCTATGATATCTGTATGCATGTGAGTCAGTGGAGTCAAGTGTTGAAATTAAATATGAAACTCTGAAACCACATTAAATCCAGATTCAAAGCTGGCAGCCCCCCTGTGGGCTAGATAATTATCGTGTGTGTGTGTGTGTGTGTGTGTGTGTGTCTTGCATCATGAGGTCGAGAGACAAAGCATGGATGAAGGTATATAGACAATATTTTAGTGACCTAAATGGAAAGAAAGAAAGAAAGAAAGAAAGAAAGAAAGAAACTGCCCGTCTTGGCCTCCTCCTTCTTCTTGCACCAGATCTTCTGTAATGCTCTACATATATGTATTATCATGTTTACTCAGAGGAGCTCGGCTCAAAGACAACTTACTGACACTAAAGTTTTTGTGTGTGTGCCTCTCGTTGCCCATGGCTGCGGATCCAAAGCGGGATCTTGGCAGTCACACACTCATCTTTGTTCTTTTCTAGGTCAAAGCTCAAAGATGTGATATGAGGTCTCGGATCTTGTAAGAGATACTATATACTGTAGGCCTTTATTATTATGATAACACTGCATCTAATTATGCAGATTCCGCTCATTAATATGTATGAGCCATACTGCCGCCAGGGAGGGGCCTGCAACAGACACAACAATGAGCCGGCAAAATTAGAGTAAACTGAATCTATGAATAAAAATTTGGAGGCCACAGAGGCTTATTTACACCCGTCTATCTGCTTACTGTGCCTACTGTACGATGAAGGTACGTGACCCACTATTAAAAACAAGTGAAAAGGGTAAGCCTCTGTATATTAACTTTCACAGTCGATCGTTTCATCCTGGTTTGTTTTCCTGCTTGTCGGTTGTTTTGTTAATTGAAACATATCTCAATATTGTGTCAGAAAATGTGCTTATTGTACTTTTCATACATTTAAAGGCACAGTGTTTTGCTCGTTTACTGGGGCACAACAGAGAGCAGAAGAAGAATAAATCTCATCAGTGAAACACAGAGGACAATTTAGTATTGTCGGTCTACTCTAAATCTGCTGTGCATTTTAAGTGCGTTAACCTCTAATTAAAACAGAAAAAATGACAACACAATTTTGAGAGAATCCCTGAAGAAGACAATCAGTCAATTTAAAATCGTCCCAACGGCTTTTGCTTTAAATAAGAAGGTTATTTCAGCAAGCTTGACTGCTCGGATAAGCCGTCAAACACAGAAATGTCTACAGTGAAAAACAGAAGAAAGTGTCTTTTTATCTCCCACACAGGAGAATAATAATTATTCATACACTTCAATCTTTTTCTATTTGGCCTCAAGTTATGTAACTTGCAAATGCTAAATAGAAGAAATGCATAGTGAGGCCAAGCTGAATACATCCTAAAGGGGCGCTGTGTAGTTTTGGAGACGAAATTCAAACTTAGCATTATTAATGAGGTTATAATACAAACTCAAATATTTGTTTTTCCATAAGTGAATAAACAAGCAGAAAATAAGGTCCCCAGAACACTGTTTGGAGCTAGGACGATGGCAGGGTCCGCCACATATAAACAAAGTAAAACAGTGTGAAATTCTGTTGCCCTTTAAGGTCAGTTTGTAACTTCAGTTTATTCGATCATGATAACAAAGAGGGTTTTGTTTATTTAGTTTGTTTAGGCATTAAACACCTTTAATTACTAAATAAAACATCATATAAAATGTAACAATGGAACAAAGTTATTATCTTCAGTAGACCAGTGATGGACTCAATCTGTCAATATCTCAGTCTCGACGAAAATCGCCATGTTTTTTAATGTTTTCCTGCGCATAAAGACGTCTGTGCAACAGAGGCAGAAGCTTCCATTAGAAAACGATGATGAAGATTTAATATGACACTTTCTGTCTGCGTCCTGCGCCTGAGATGCAGTAAAGGTACATCAAAACCGAGCGAAAATTGGGTGGGCCATCACAGTGCATTTAGATATAGGAACAGAATTAGGCTGAAGTGAATCCATGAATAAATATCTGTGTCCTCGGAGGATCATTAACACCTGTCTGCCTGCTCATTGCCGCTACTGTATGCTAATCCGCTGTACATTTATGACCCACTGCTGGCTTTTAAATGCAGAATAATGAAACTCAGGTGTATTGCGAAAGATGCGCGGGCCGGATCAAAAGTCTGGAGAATATTTCTTGTCACATTCGGTTGTAGCATGATGGCCAAAAAAAAATCACTATCACATTAAACATTGATGAAGTGAATCTATGAATAAATATATCTGCCTCTGTGGAGAATAAAAATGTTCCCCTTCTTCCTCTGCGCTCACCGTTGCTACTGTTCAGCGAAGATAGTTTGTATTGCTTATTCTGAAACAAGCGAAACACTTGGCTTGCAATGCAGGCTGGGGGAAAAAAAATGTGCAGCCTCTCTCTCTTTTCCGCTTGCAAAACACACTGCTTAAGCATGTCTTTAACTGAGCGGAGATACAGGGCCAGTTAGAGAAGGAAAGAAGACAAGAGAAGAGAGATTAAACTTTTATAATCTCCACAGAGAAACTGGGACATTGCAGCACCAATATTAACAAAACATGTCACTTTTTTGGGGGGGGAATAGGAGAGAACATGGATTTAAACACAAATATATCTCAGGGCCATACTCCGAATTCACAATTAAATCGCAGATACAGCCATCGCTTTCAACGGGAGAGGTGTTGATGACCTGTAAATCAAAAGTACGAAAGGCTGAGGTAACGGTGCGGCAAACAAACAACGTGTGTCAGATTATAATCATCCTTCTGGGAGCCATAGTTGTGAAGAGGTTTTCCCCACCTCCCATTCTGATTATGTGTTTGTAAATATACAGTTAGGATGAGAATCGTAAAACATTTGCCGGTGAGCCAAACATTTCAGGGATATTCCTCACACCCTTGTTAAAAAATATTGCATGCTCTTGGTTTATTTTTTTTTCTCAGGACGTATGAATCCATAATGAATCAGGGTCTCAGTGGTTTAAAGATTAATAAAGTGGCACCGGTGATGTTAGTTCTCCTCAGAGCAGCTTCCAGAGGTCCTGACACTCAAAGACTCAAAGAAAGTAGTCCGAACTATTCGAGTGAGGAGAAGCTATCAAGTTATCGGCTCTGTGTGCGCGCATGTGCTCGTTTGTTCTAATGAGCATCTGTCAGTGCAGACCTGATAACCATGGTAACACCCGGGGTGATTTTCTGCCCGTGTTCACAGGAGCTCTGAGGCTCTACAGCGAGGTCAACATCTGGGCTAAAAGAACAACTGTCACACCCTGCAACACTTTCATAGCCTCTGTCATTAAAATGCTCCAACAGAGGTGAACTGGTACTTTATGTAACACTGTTACTGCTGGCAGGGATTTATCTGAGAGATACGTTTAAGAAAGGCATTTCAAATACAGAGTATTATTTTCAATATAGTTTGTTTTTTTATACCTCCACCAAGAAGTTAATGTCTTCCCCGTTGGGTTGTTGAAATGTTGGTTTGTGAGCGGGATCTCACAAAAACTACTGAGCAGATCTCAATGAAACTTGGATGGAGGATGGGTTTCAGCCCTGAATAGATCCCTTTAACTTTTGGTGTCGATCCAGAATTGTTTTCCTCACTTTCTTTAACATAGCGAGATAGGACATCTTCATTAATTTCTCAGGGCTTAGGGGTAGAGCCAGCTTCTTGTAACCGGACGGTCGCAGGTTCAATTCCCCTATGTTCTTTGGCAAGATACAGAGCCACAAACTGCTCCTGATGTGCCGGTTGGCACCTTGTATGCCAGCCACTGCCATCCGTGTATGAATTACTGTAAGTCGCTTTGTACAAAAGTGTCTACTAAATGCCCTAAAATGTAAAAAATAAATATATATATATATATATCTATGAGTCAGTAATTTTTTCAAATAAAAATAAAATCAAAAACAGTATCCAGCAGATTTAAATTTGTTTTATTTGATTTGTACAAGGCTTGATGGGATCTGGAGGTATGCAGTCTACTGAGTGCCATTTTAGCTGTTCCCACTTATTTGTCTGATGCAATATAGGTGTTTACTACAAACAAAACTCATTATGTCATAACAATGTTATGTGTTGAAAACTTGTACCTTGAAGCAAACATGTATGTAAGGGTCAGAGTGGATGGTGGAGTGGAGGTTGTGAAATGATTTTGTTCTTCCTTTAGGGAAACTTTGGTAACTATTGTTTTTTACATAGCTGAGAGCACCCTTGTTCAGTGTAAAGGCCTTTTGCTTTTATATTCAAAATGTGTACTTACATGTAGCCTGTCCGTCGCTGCCTTTTTACTTGACTCTTGCTATTGATTTCAGCTTGGAGCTGGACTCCAAGTCCAGTTTTCAGGGAGTAAAATCTCACAGCAGTCAAATCAAATCAAGTCTGTGTTTAAATCAGTGTACAACAAACTGCTTAAAATCCCCATATTACACTCATTTTCAGGTTAATATTTTATTTAATTTCTGTACCAAAAACTTGAATGTTTTAACATTTAAAACACATTATTTTTCTCGTGCAGCATCTCTTTTCATCCTAAGCCTGAACGTTCAGTTTTTGTGCCTGTCTCTTTAAGGCCCTCTTCCAGAAAAAGCTGCATTCTGATTGGTCAGCTCTCACAGAACTGAGCAGACACACCCCACCAGCTCCGCACCTGTTTTTCTAACCAAGGCCCTGCTGTGGTCTTCCAGTAAATGATCACTAACCTTTCTCAAGTTTGTATGAGAGTAGGGCTGTTTTTAATGTCCTTAACACACTTTAAAGATGGCTGGATTCTTCTCAGATCCTTAAACCTGATAAATGATTGTGTAAGTGATCATTGTTCTGCAGCCTGGTAACCTGTTTGACATAAAAATCTGTGTGAGTGTGTGGATTTTCCAGTGGAAGGTGGATGTCTTCATGTAGACACCTGTGTGACCAGCTCCTGGCTCTGCCCCCTGGAGATGGAAATAGATGCCATACTGTACATTACTTGGCGTGTGTATCTGTGTGTGTGGTGGGGGAAGGGTAAATGTGCGGTGGTTTTGTATGTGTTCACATGTGTAAAGATGGTAGTTTTGTGTTTCTATTGGTCCATTAAAGTGAGCAACACAGGATGTATGTCAGTTTGAAACATCGCAGGGGACAAAGTGTGTTATCCCGAGGCCCCGTATGTGTGTGCATGCGACTGTTCGTGTGTGTGTGTGTGTGTGTGTGTGTGTGTGTGCGTGTGTGCGTGTGTGCGTGTGTGCGCGTGTGTGTGTGTGTGTGTGTCCGTGACGGAGCCAGAGGCAAAGGAAGGTCACCTCACGTGCACAGCTCAGTGGAACAGCGCCTGGTGACTGTGCACGAGGAGCCAAGCACCAGCAGTCTCCCAAGGACAACAAAGTGCTTATCCAGGAGGGAAAAAAAGAAGAAGGCTGTAGAGCTCTCTGATCACACACACACACACACACACACACACACACACACACACCTCAGTATTCAGTATATAGGCCCACATGTATGGACATAAAAAGAAAAACAAGCCTCTTAACTCGTGCATGGGTGCACCTTGTTTAAATGTCCTTCTCCTAGTCTCATGATATCCATGTGAGTCCATCTCTAACTCTCACACATTCACAGTAATGTATCCGTCAAGTAATCTATCTGGGCTGTGTGTCCCTGCTACAATGTCAACAACACAATTACTCTGTACATTTAATACAGTTAGAATCATTTTTGATAGAGGTTCATTATAGGCTCTGAGGAGAATCTGTTGCAGAGGTCTAAGAATACGTTATGACATTTAAGATAAAGCAAATGTGTAAATTATAGCAATAAATCATGACTTTAACAAAAACATCAATTATAGCAATAATAGACATATTTCTTGTAAGGTTTCCTCCACAAATCAATGATATAAAAAGTTCCAGATAACTAAAAGAGACATAGATCTTTGTGGCATGTCATACTCTCCCTCTCCTCGTGGTTGTCTGTATTGTCACCATTAAAGAAAGACTAAATGCCAAAGATAATGTAAAACAAAACCCAAATTAAATATAAGTTAACTTTTTTAATTAGTTAGAAAAAGAGTAGGCTTACCCTTTCTAAAGTTCACAGAAAGTACTGGTTGTTTAATGAATCTCCAAGAATGGGCTTAAAGTTCAAAGCAGGGTTTGATATCCTGATGGTTGGATATTAGAAATACTGAGATCATCTGAGTCCTATCCAATGTCTGAACTATCCTAGAAAAACTACACATTTGGCATGGAAATATCACTTTCAAGGCAGCTGGAATCGTAAGATCATGTGATCTTGCAAATCCATCTTGCCAGGATTCAAACAATGCCAACGCACAGGCATTCAACCAATCAGCGTCCTATGAGGAACTAGTGGCTCCACTACAACTACTGGCATAGTGTAGGTGTCCAATGTTTGCTTCCATCCTCCATGTTTCAGCTTTTTATGATTGAAAGTCAGAGAAACTTTTGATGTGTCAACACGGCAACCCATGTTAACATTTACATTTACATTTTCCACAGATGGGTGTGAAAACTAGTCTTCTAGTGTCTAACTCTGCACATACATCCTTCTACACAGTGAAGCTCAAACAATCAACGGTAGTAACAAGAATACAACACCTGTTTAACTGGAAAAGAACGACATGACCTCAGTGTGCTCAGTGGTAACTGGTCCCGAGACTCTGGAAATAACTTGTTCATAACTGGTTACACCGCACAGGATCTTCTGTCGCGGTTAATGGAGTGTAGCATACAACTGATTTCAGTTGTCTCACTATATCTACAACTTGTTAGTGTTGCCACCTGCCACCAGTTTGTGTACCCATCATATGTGGGGCCAGGCTTTTAGTCAGGGACACATTAACCATTTCTGCCTCCATACTTCTCTTTCAATAAGTATAGGTGTCATATAACAACTTTCTATTTCCGTGCAGAACCTTGTTTCGTACAGTAAGTGGAGCTGTCCGTTGCCTGCAACCCTCTTCACTCCTCTCTCTGCCATCGGTGGTTCAGCTGTTGTTTCTCATTATAAAAACCACCTTATTGTGTTTCTTATTATCCCAAGCTGCTCCGAGCAACCAGTATACTGTGCATTGTGTGTGAGTGTGTGTGGCTGTATGTGTGTGTGTGTGTGTACAGTAGCTGCCAAATGGAGCCTTTATTTGCCTCCAACCTTCTCCCTCTCTCTACTCAGGTGTTTGTCTGTTCTGTCCCCTCATTATAAAACCACTTTATCCCCTTCTCCCCCCTTCTCCTCTTCCTATCCCTTTCTTTCTCTCCCCCTCCCTCCTCCCCTCTCCTTCCCCCTTTACTCTCAACCTCCTTTTCCCCGCCACCCCTCCCTCTCTTCCCCTTCTCGTTACCTTTCTCTCACTCATTATCCAACAGCTTGAAGCAACCAGTCAGCCATATGTGAGTGAAAACTGTCACCTCACACTGTTAGCTTGTATTATATCGAGTCTGCTCTTTGCCTTAAACTTTGCCCTAAACCTTTGGCTATTTCTGTTCTTTTTAACAGTAAAACTAATTAACTGAGCAGCTCGCAGCCAGTATTCAGCCATATGTGTATCTATCTCATAATGCGAGCAGGTTTTGAACTCCTGTTTGCCTTGAAATCTTTTCTATTGTGTTGTTTTTCTCTCGGTATAACTAATTAGTGAAGGAGCTCACTGTCAGCCATGCATGAAGCTTGTTTAGCCTTGTTTGGACCGAAGCTGTGTTGGCCACAAGCTTTCTCTGTCCTGTCCGTCATTAAGGGATTTTGAATCGAGTCCTTTTTTTTAACATTTGTTTCGTTTTTATTTTCACTTTATTACTTAAACTTTAGTCAACATTTACATATCAACATTTACATTGTTGGTTAAAATTATCACATGTGACGTAAACGGTATAACACAGACAACTATCATTAGACTCCGCAGTTCTACTGAGCTCTATGGAGCGTTTCAGTGTCTCTCGGTTGGTTGTTTTGTTTTTACAGCCAACAAGTCTGCTCTGATCAACCAATTGTATTCTGTCAAGTTATCAATGAGCTAGTTAACACATTGGATTTTGCAAAATTGGACTAATTTGAAAGCAAAACTACTTGTTTAGGTTCAGGCAACAAAACTACTTGTTTAGGTTCAGGCAAAAAAATACTTGGCTAGGTTTAGGTAAACATCATGGTATGAGTTTAAAAAAGACCCTTTTAAGCTAACAATTGCCTTGAGTTTACTAACACTTTCAACATAACATCATCATAATGTGACAATACTGTATATCAATGTTGTATTAACAGCTTGTACTGTTGCCAGGTGATCAAAAATCTGATTTAAATACATTATTAAATATGTTTCTGATTCAATATGTTATATGTTGCACTTACTGCCTCCTTATGCCAGCTGATGTGGGCACAGACCAAGCTAAAGTGGTTCGTGTGATTTTATGTATGTCAAACCACCCCTGTGACAGCTCTCAATCAGTGTAGAAGAGAGGAGGCCGTCATCATTGATTGTTCTTTAATTCAGATTTGACAGAGTGTCCTCTGACAGAGTCACTCAAGTGAAACTGTCATTCAGTTCACTTCTACTCAGGTTAACAAGATGATTCTATTTCTTAAACAAGCAAGTCAGCAGTCTTTGTGAAAGTCCTCTCCACAACGATGACAACGCTATAATTCACTTCCTGTGTCCCAGAGGGTCGAGCGTGACTCGATCCAATCAGAAACCATGCCAATTAGACGCCTCAACTGGCACTTAATTACCACTCTGAAGAGGCTGATGGGCCATTAATTAGCAGGACATTAACGGGACTGATTGTTCATTAACAGCAGAGCATATTAGAGGAGATAAGACCCGATTGTAATGGACTCTGGTGGAGGAGAGAAAGGCTGAAGCTGTCTCCAATAGAATTAGATGACCTGCTACGGCAGTCAAGTCTGGGATAATAATGTTAACAATGGCTATTAAAGGGGAAGACCACTTGCTTTTAATGTTGGAGTATGTCAGTCATATGGCTGAGGTCTGTATTTGGACAAGTTACTCCCTCATAGATAGGACAGTCACATCGTCCCAAGCACTAGCGGGGTGTTGAAAGTAACTGGTTACCTTCGGCTAGCATAGTGGTACTGCAAACACAACCAATTGTGCTTTTCACTGTTACTAGACTGGGGTAAGGAGAGAATATCTGCACTGCAGAAAAATCTCCTCAGGTAATTTGTACTTGAAAACCACTTGTCTCAAAAACTTTGAAATGTATTGAATGAAACTGTGTTTGAAAGTTTGATTATTTAGTTTGTTTAGGCATAAAACTCAGTCAGTGAAGATCTTTCTCTTCTGACGAAAACTTCCCCCACCAAAATTACAAAGTGCACCTTAGGGCGATCATCTTCCTGCACCAGAAAAAAAACAAAAACATAGACATTTTCACTAATTGTAACGCGCACGCATTTCAACTCAGCTGTGCAAGAGGTTGTAAGTGGACTTACAGTGAAATAATAACTGCTCAGAGCAAACGCTACTGCAGCTTCTGTGTCAAGTGAAAATGATGTTGCAGTATGGATACAGTCAGGGTGAAATAATACATAATCATCCTCCCGACCCCAAACAGAAAATGGTTAATGCCAGGTTGAAATAACGCAATATTTTAGTTCTGTTAAGATGGTCACTTGTCAGAATCAATGGTTATTGAGTATACACAAATCCTCACCGGGCTACAGGCCATGATTGATCACAGCTTGCCGTCTTTCATGACCTGCCTGTTTCTTCAGGAGGGTAAACGAACAATGGAGTCTGGAATGTTGCGTGTGACACTGTGCTCCCCATGTCGGTCATTGGTTGTCCTCCTCTATGATACACTAGGACAGTGAAAACCATCAGTTGGTGTGCCAAACAGCCATTTCTCTCCCAACCTCCTGTACTGTTGGACTGTTATCGGGTTGGTATGGTGTACATGAAGTGAAAAATAAATGTTTATGTTTATTACTTTGTGGATCTTTATGTTACAAGTGAAAAAGACAAATATGATAAATCGAAAAACAAAACAAAATGCCCATATACATGATAGGAGACCTCACAGCCTGTCCACCAGGGGGCGGGCTGTGACGCAGTGAGATTAAAAAGGTTTGGCTTTGGCCCGTCCTGATCCATCTTGGCCCGGTCTGTGTCAGTCCGCTGTAGAGGTTCCCTGGGGAAGGAATGTTCTAACATCTCTGACTCTTCATTTCACGCGTCATTTACCATCACACTCTCCCAAAACACTAACTGTGCATCTGAATGTGTGTGTGTGTGTGTGTGTGTGTGTGTGTGTGTGTGTGTGTGTGTGTGTGTGTGTGTGTGTGTGTGTGTGTGTGTGTGTGCGCCTATTTGCGTGCACTCAGGGTCGTTCCTTCTCCTCTCCATATACATACTCTTCCTCTCAATCTTTCTCTCACACCAGCAAATGCAATGCACACACACAAGCACAACACACACAAGCACATACTTAGGAGGTAAATGATAGTGAACGTGAGAGCAGCTTATATCTGCTGGAATCACTGGGTGCTGTATTGTTCTCCAAGGGCAACAAGAGCATGAGGAAGAATGGACTGGCGTTCTCACGCACAGTGATTTGGATGGATGAAGGGTTTTCGCTCTTTCTCTCACACACACACACACTAAGCCTATGACAGTTGTTTTACTTCTAAATTCAATGCAATTACCTCTTAACTCTCTCTGCGGTGTATCCAATGTATGAATATGGCTAGGAGACATGCAGTTAGTGTGTGTGTGTGTGTGTGTGTGTGTGTGTCTGAGAGAGAGAGAGAGAGAGAGAGAGAGAGAGAGAGAGAGAGAGAGAGAAAGAGGGGGGAGTAGTTATTGAAGATGCTGTAGCTCATAAAGCCCCTCAGTATCAATATAAACTTCCTCCACCGCTGCAGGGTTAGGGGGATCTCACAGCAAGCCGGTGCTTTATTGTCATTTCACAAAAACGCTTTTATTTTGGCAATATAAAAAACAGTTTGGATGCTCCCGTTTTATGTACCACTGTAATGCATGGATCGACGTGGGGCGTAATGGTTCTTAAAATAAGCATTACACACACTCCCAGGGGAGAGAGAAACATTTACAAGTTCATTCAAAGTCATCCAAGATTATTTTTTTTTCCCAGTCGGCGGTTGAAATTCACACAACCAAGCCCCTCAGACAGTAAATTGGCTTTTGGAGCTGAGCTGGTGATATAATATCAGGTGTGAGACACAGGTTCAAAGATACACACAAACACACACACACACACACACCCTATAGCACTGAGCATTGAGTTGCATCACCGTGTGAATGGATGGGCCGCTATCATTACACACACGCACACACAAACACACCACAGTTAGGTAGGTAGGTATGAATAGATGGTCTGTCTCGGATTGGTGAGATTGGCTCCATCTGTTGTGGAGAGGGGTGCAGGGTCACATCCCTCCTATTACCTCCGGCTGTCCAATGACACCCCATTCACCTGGATGGAGGTCTGGCAGTGCGCGATGGATGGAGCTAATCTGAGCAACAGAGAGGGATGGGAAGTGAGTAAAAGTAGATAGATAGATAGATAGATAGATAGATAGATAGATAGATAGATAGATAGATAGATAGATAGATAGATAGATAACATATGTGCATTACACAGTAAAAGTAAATATATTACAAGAATTATATATGTAATATATGTATAATTTGTATATACCCATAGTACAATTTCTATATGTATGTATATGAAATATATGTATTAGGGTATTATATGCTGCATTATGCAATTCAGAATAACTATGAGTAACCCATATTGAAATGGCACATACAGTTTACACATAATAAAATAAAAATGCATTTTTCATAAATATGTGCATGATTTTACATGCATACAGTATATATGGCCTGAGTACATATATATGTTATATGTATACGTAATCATGTACATGACAAAAGCAGAAGCCAAAATATGTCATTTACGTACATAAACATACACATTTGTGTAATTGGTTTCATGTATGGTTTGTACATACTGTATATACATACATTTCATAAATGGGAAATTGCACACTGGTAAATACACAGAGATTTGATGCTGGTTAAGAGATCTTTTTTGAAAGATGCATTTTGTCTCAAAGCAATGAAAAGTGATCCACAGTTTAGCACGTCGACTTCTGTTGTACTGACTGTGTGAGGAGCTTTTAAAGAAGTGAACTCATGGCCAACTGTTAAATTTAAAAAAATAGAAATCTGTAGTCACTGAAAATATCTAAATGAATGGAATCGTCTGTTGCCAAACAAGAGGCCACATGTGTTTTCAGAAACAAAAACCAATGTGCCAGAAACCCCTGGACCTCAAACAAGCTTAGCTGGAGGTCAACAGATAATGTAATAGCCAGTGTCTGTTATTTTCTACAGGCAACAGTCACAGCAGGCAACTTTTACACTTACAAACCGGCCTGAACACTGCCGCTTCTTCTTTTTCTTCTTCTTCTTCTGCTTCTTTTTTTTCTCTCCAGAAACAGAGCATGCTTGTGAGTGCGGGTATGACACAAACATACAAGGAGAGAGACAGATGGACTGACAGAAGTCTCACCAATCAAAGACCAAAGTAGAGTGCTAATCCTCCAGCCAACAGAGATAGAAGGGGGAGCCCGGCGAGGAGAGGGAAGACAGGAAAGGTGAGGAGGGGAGATAGGAGCGGACAGGACAGGAAAATGGAGAGAAGGTGGAGGACGGAGAGGAGATGCTGAACGTGGCGCATTGAAGGACAATCATTGTCTATCAACATGAAGAATTACCTTTCTCTCCGTCCCTTATGCCCACATGAGAGCACACATACACACACACACAGAGGAACAAGTTGACCTGTGAGGGAACACTGATGGAATCTTCAGTGGGATTAACAGGGATTTAGCCCAGTGTAATGATATCTGAATGAGTTGATTAGCTATCTGATGACACTTTGCTGTTTGACCTCCACAACCCGATAACAACTGGTAACTCATCACATTCGCCAGGGCCACATTCAAACAGGGAAAAAAAAATATGGGAGACTCCTTGAGGCAGTGATCTGTGCTTTTTCTCTCAGCTAAATGAACCATGAAACGGTGTCACTGTGTGGGCAGCCATAGCATGATCACTTATGGCTTGAACATCAGTTTTCACGTGGTTTGCTCCCGTTAAGAGAGGGACAAATCACAGGGAGCGGTAACAAAGTACGGCCATGGAGGTGGTGAAGGTCAAAGGCTTCCCAAGAAGACAGAAGTGCGCAAACAAAGACAAGTAGTGATTAAAGACGACCACACACGCAGAATTTGTGAGGATGTTGAAGCGAAAAGGGGCAGGAGAGTTTTCTGAGCATCACTTATGCTCAGCCTGTAATGTGTTACAAGGCGGGGGAAAAAAACCTTTAAAGGAAAGGTTTGACATTTTGGGAAATATACGTATCACAACCTCGTATGTTGATATTTTCCTGATGCTTTGAGTTTACAACCGAATGTAGACTTCTGGATAAAAATATTTGATTGTTTAATCTAATCCCAAGACCTGGTGTTCGACCTGAGATGCCAACCAAAGCATCACTATTTAATGATCTGCGGACAAGGCTCAACAAACAGTTATCAGGAAGTTACATTTTGTTGCTTTAAGGAATTGTTCATCCCGTTAAAGCAACTCTGAACTGTGGTCCTTTGACATCTCTTGGCAGATCTTCACAACTGTATTTTTTACATTGTGCAGACGAGTCCTCCGTTCTCCTAGATGTCTTTGCTTGGACATCAACTTAAAGCTTGGTCCTCATTTGCTTACACTCATAGGGAAGATCATTCCCAACGTTAAAAAATCTGATCGTTCCACATGTCTTTAGGTGTGCTAACATTTTTGCGTTAGCTGATCAGTGTCATGTTGGAGCTTCTTCAGTCCGAGTCCACCATAAACGCTGTGCCTTAACTGCTGAAGAGAAATCACCGATGGCACATCGAACTAGCATCGGACAAATTCCGACTGATACTACTTTGTTAGCAGGGAGTAAATAAGTTCACCATGCTACTTCTGCTGTTCCAATAGGTCAAAAACATAAATATGAAAGTTCCCCTGCTGCCTCAGCAGGCACTGGAGTCGGTCTATCGATCAGCTCACCAGAGCCGGTGCTGCAGTCCATTTCTCTGACTTGACATTTGAGGAGAGTTCTCATGAATTTTTCTCATATATTTTAAGAAATCAGACATGTCAGATGATTAATGCAACATGGCTCCCACCAACGGCTTACCCCAAACTTCTTGTCAAAGGCTTGTGCTTATGCAGTCGAGACAACTTTGTGGATCTGATCTGCTCGTATAGCAGTAACTTCAGGGAAATCAAATGTGCTCATTTGTCCAAAATACACCTGTAGAAGCTTCATTTGTCAAATGATGATGCTTCAGTCAGTCGGTAAGCCCAACGACAAACAGGTGAAGAAGCAGTCCTACATCATTACTGTCTGTAGTCATTAAACAGCACAGATGCTCCATCATCACTAAAATGTGGCAAAATGACAAAAACCTGCGGGCAGAGAGGACCTAAATGAGCACCAACATGACGTTTGTTCACCGGCTAAATCTCCCCAGCGTCAGAGAAACTTTGCCAGCACAAGTTCAGCAAAGTATACCAGTATCGTCTGGAAAGTATTATCAGCAGAGGAGTGACTCATTGATTTCATCAGTCAGTGTGTGCGTCTTCTCTGAAAATACACATCCTGTGAAGTGCGGCAGGTGCCAAATCCTCCATCAGAGGAAGATGAGCTGGTTTATGCACATCACAATCAATTTATAATGACGGTTATTATGTGATTGAACTCTGGTCCTGAATTGTTTACATCCATTTTTGTGCCCATGCGGAAACGTGTAGTGATTGTGATCAGCCTGCTTAAATCAGTGTTTGATAAAGTGTATATGCCACTTTTATGATGATGTTTGGCAGCTACACATTAACATTGTTTACAATATCTATGGTAAATTAGATTGTATTGTGCCTCTTCACCATGACCGGTAATGGAATGTAAATAAATACATTTACTGTACTAAGTACAATTTTGAGGGGACCTTATATTCCTCTGAGAACAGCTTGTTTATTCGGTTATGGAAAAGCCAATATCTGAGTTTGTATCATTACCTCATTAATATTGTTCATTTTTAAATTCTGAGTTTGAATTTCCTCTCTAAAACTATGCAATAGCTCTTTAAGGCTTCTGCTTGAGCCCTATTCGTATGGGTGATTCACTTTTAAGAAACTAATAATTCAGCACAATATCTTTACTTTTACTCAAGTGTGGCTTTTGGGTACTTTTTGAAACACTTCACAGCCTTTCACTGGTTGGTAGTGTTTGCTATCAGCTGCTGATGTGTGGTAGGCAGTACAATTGAACACAAAGTGTGAGACCTGACATGACTCATTATGGGACTCAGCCAGGCTGGATGGCAGAATAAACAGAGCTCTGGCGCACCCAGGTGGTGACACAGTGTGACTTCAAGGACAGCTGTACATGCAGGATTTGTCGGCCACATGAGGAGTTGAATTTGGCTCATGTAGTGCATGTTACTCTGTTTTTCCATGTGTTTTGTATCAGATAGACTCAGTTAAGCACGACAAATGCAATAAATGTTTAAAGATAGACATTCATATCACAGGACTTTAAATGATACCATTCAATCGTTAAATACTAATCTAATCCTGATTTAAGGTAATAGCCCTAAAGACAAACTGTACACTTTTTTAGTTGGACAAACGTGGCAATGATGCCCAAAAACGCAAGAGCACGCACACACACATGCTTGCAGACACACTCACAGACGCACTCTGGTGGGTTGGTGCTTGGGTAGCAGAAAGCCCTGGCACTGTTCATTAATCACTACGTTGAGGTTTTGATGCCACAGCAGGAATGGAAATGCTGGTCTGACTCTCATAGATATACTATACTGCCTTCATCAGCTCTGCTAAAAGTCCAGAGCTGGGGGAAATTAGCACTCAGGCGTGAGTAAAACGGCTGCTCGTTTGCAGGGAAAAACTACTGTATGTTTGTGTTTCTGCAACATGTCGCCCTGTAAAAGAGTGTCATCTATTTCTGTTTATTCTAAAGGAGACATATTACGCTACTTTCCAGGTTCATCATTTTCTTTTGGGTCACTGCTAGAACAGATTTACTTGTTTTATTGCTCAGAAAACACATCAGTTTTCTCATACTGTCCGGTGTAGCAGTTCTTCATTCCCTCTCTGTTTGATACGCTTGATAAGCTCCTGTCTCTTTAAGCCCCCCCCCCCCCCGAATAGCCAGCCTGCTCTGATTGGTCAGCTCACACATAACTGACCCAGCACCACTAACAACAACAGAGCAGCTGTGCTAAATCAATTCTTGCATGCCAAACTAGCCGCGAGGCATAAATTATACAAATATGTGATGTAGTGTGATGTCACAAAGTCACAGAATTAAAGGCGGAGCTACTGACGAGTTGTTTCAGGAGCAGTGTTTTCTGTAGGTGAGAGGGGCTTCAGTTGGACTTTTTAACTTTCAAGATCTTTTTCTATGGACAATAAAACACTTAAAGCCCCTGTACAGACTTTTCATTTAGTGTTGATTTTGGCGGCCTCGCTGGACGAAAGCGGTAGTGTTTTGCCGGAATGAAGACTGCATTTACCATGAGCTCTAGCGCCCACTGTCGTGAAGACGTTTGTCTGGACGGCGCGTGTAGATTTGTTTTGGAAACGTCGGAAAGACGACGGGACTTGCTTTGAAAACTTTTTTTTTTTTTTTTTAGCAGCTATCTGCAGCGTGCATATGGACGAGGTAATGTGTCTATTTGTATTTCTACTTAATATAATATGCCGCCGGTGAAACAAAGTAATGCTGCTGTTGCACTGAAATTTCCCAGCTATATATATTACCCACGGTGCTACAGAGCTAGCGTTACAGCAAAGTCACAGTGATTGTGATGGATATTTTGTTCTAAGTAAGAAACTGAATCATTTATAATGACAGAGGATGTTACCGATGCATCGTTGCAGGTCGGCTGGGCTGATACACACAGCTGAAATGGATGCGTGATCTAAGACGTTTGTTGTCGTTTTCACGAGTGTAGTAACTAGAGCTAATCTAGTGGTAACGTTAGCCAGCTTTGTTGTAACAACATAAATTCATGTATTGCTGTAAACTACGTCCCGCATTACATTTCATAAATGAAATAAAATGTACAAACCTGTCTAGGAGGAATCGGGCAAATTCTGGATCCGACCCTCCCTTCAAGCCCCGCAACTCTCTCCATCTCTGGAAGGAATCGCCAATGTTTATCCGTGTTTTAGCCCTAGCTCGATCGGATTCCCTCTTGGCCTTTCGTTGGTCTTCGGTTCGAATTCTTTTTCTTTTCTTTGTCTCATTATCAGCCATGACAAAAGTTTTAGCTCGGTTAGCACTGGCTAGCGTAGCAACAAAACAGCTATGCCGTATCCTGAATGTCGTCAGTTCCGGTCTGACTGCCGTAAATCGTTTCGTCAGTGGTCCGACCCGACCAAGGCCTTTCAGAGGTATAGAATTAGACTACTTAGAAATAGCGTATCTTCACGCTGATGGGCTCATTTGCTGTTGTAGGTAACAGAGACACATCAGCAGAAACCAGAGACTTTTCTATATCCAGTTTAAAACTCCGTACAGGGGCTTTAAGGAAAGAAAAAAATGAAAAAGCATAATTTGTCCCCTTTAATAGATTTTGGGACCTTAGGGCACATACGAATGTATTGAATAAACCTGTATATAGTTTTTGTTAATAGGATCAATCTATTGTTAATATGACCTGCTTTATCCTTTATCCGTAAATGGCAACACATAGAGCTGGGCTGTGGTGAATAAAGACGACCATGTAGTGTGTTTTGTATGTAAATAAAGCTTTAACAAAGAACAGGTGCCGGAGAATTATTTATTATCCTGGAAAGCGCAGCAGGGAGGGACTCGTAGTTTGCCAGTTAAAGAGGTAGACTTATTGAGGGCGCAGGGTTTTTTTTTACTCAAGCTCCTGATCCTCAATAATTGTTCCAGTGCCTCTATTCTTTGTTTGTGCATAATAGGAATCAATCGCACGAGAAGCGCTCTGGTCCTCATTCATCAAGTTTGTGTGTGAAAGCGTAAAACCCACCATGGAAATGATCCTGGACACCTGCCATGTGTGATTAATGAGGCGCGCTTACTCCACCAGTCAGAGAGCAAATCATGTATCAGATGCAGCTGTGGAATTAAAAGCATGTGGAACCGATTCTTACATTTACATACGACACGCGTGAAATCAGTCCTGCTCTGTGACTCTTGGCCCAGCTACATATACATAGCTTACATACACGTGGGCTGATGCATATGACTATAGATCCAAGAATCAGACACGCTGGCCTACAGTCGCAGGTGTGGAGGTTCTGGTGTGGGATTTCGATTGTCAAAAGTCGTATTTTACAGCCCAAAAGTGTGACTAAAACAAACTTCAGCAAGTAATTTTGTCCCTCTTAACAGGAAATGCATATGTTTATTCAGGGTTCATTTTCAAGTTGGCTTTAACAGGCTGCTTATGAAAACAGTTCATCTGAAGTAGACAAACATCTTCCAACAGCTTTGCTACTTTTCTCTCCCCCCACTGGAAACAGATGTTTGACCACAAGGGGGCATCCGGGCAGCAGTGTTTGTGTTCATACTTGAGAAACAACTGTTTGTCCTCCAAAGCTCAAGCTGTCAACTTTCCCAAGAGGGAGGGAACACTTAATAAGAAACATCATAAACGACACTAGGAAATGTCTTTTAACAAATAAGAAAAATACAATTTGATTTACTGGCATTTGAATGAATTCATCACTTCCATGTTCCATGTTTTAAGAAGTAAAAAACTCCAAACATTTCACATTTATTGCACTGATTCTGTCACACAGTAACATCTTCTCATCTTCTTGGAGACAGTAGTGCAGATATTCAGCAGTGTCCAGCCTGTGAGCTGCAGCCGTCCTTTCAGCAGCTTGTGCTCTCTCAGTCTCTCTGCTGGCCCAAGAGCTTCCTACACTGACACGAGTTCAGTTCTGGATGGAAATCGTTTCAGATCTCAAGCCTTGTTCAGCTGTCAGGGTACGATGCAAGTCGCCTTTCGCAGAGCTAGATAGCCCGTAACGACATCGGTGGGGAGGAGGCGGATGTAGGAGAACTCCTCAGAGGATGTGAAGCGTAGTTTCGTCTGAGGGTCTGTGTAGTTCGCCTGAGGACAGACGAGAGAGAGGATTCAGCTTATGATTTATTTGTGAATTTAAAGCCATTTTGTTAATTGTGCAATGAGGATTTTGTGTGTCAAGTGATCACTGACAGGAAGCCCAGAGATGTCAGAGTATTTCTTGGTTGGCTTCAAGGAGGGAGGGGCGTCAATGCTGTAGTCTGTGAACACAGAAACAGCTGATTAAGCTTTACTATTGTTAACTTTCTTGTAAAAGTAATTCAGAGTCATCACTGCAGTCTCACTTATAGTGTAAAAATATTATACAGCGACAACATAAAAATAAAGCCTCTTTCATTAATATGATTTAAAATATAAACACAGATGTGGTAGAACTTAAATACAGAAGCTTACAGTTGGGATCACTGAGCTTCCAGGGTAAAGTCCGCTCCAAAGCCAGGATCTGTTTGAGATTCTTCCAGGTCCTGTTCTTTTTACCTGCTGCTGCTCCGCCGATCCCAGAATGCTGCCAAGATTTAGAGAGAAAAAAATGGTTAGAAAGTGAGAGACAAGAGACAGCAGCAGATAAACTCAATGACCCAGATGGACACAGTCACTCACCATGAACGTGGGGTCTTTGAACGGCGGAGGCTTTGCTGTGGACTCTGTGGCGACGGTCGGAGCGCTGTCAGCTGTTCCCACCGCCTTCACCTCAGCCACCGGCTCCACTGCTGCTGCCTGATGAAACGTGAAAGACAAAACCTCTTCAGACAAACAGCTATCACGTCTGATTCTGAGCTACTTGTATCACGTGTTTGTTGAATGTAAACAAAGACGACTCTTGGCTAAACACAGTGTAACATGAAACACAAATATACACTTGAATGACTCGCTCTCTGTAACTCTTACAATAACACACTTATTTCAGATTTTACACCGAGCTCGTGTTTACTTAAAGGTGCACTACGTAGTTTTGGGGAAAATATTTTAATCAGAGGAGAAAAACCCGAACTGATGAATTCTTTTTCACAACACAATTTCGTACTGTTGTTACTTTGTTTATATTTGGCAGACCCTGCCACCTTTCGGGCATCAAAAAGTGTTCTGGTGACCTTATTTTCATCTGAGAACAGCTTTTTTTATTCAGTTATGGTCCTTAGAAAAACATATCAGTCAATCCCAAATAAAAACACACTGAATATATCAGATAGTTTTGAAGTTTTACATATATTTTCGCATTGAGCTCCCATGAAAGCAGTTAAATAATACATATCTAGGGGGGGTCATTAATACCAACAACCACTAATACTGCATTTTATCAGCATTTTGACTTTCTATCTCAGAATTTTTCACTTTTAATAGAAATGAAAAATTCTGAGATAGAAAGTCAAAATTATAAGATATAAAGTATACTTTATATCTTATAATTTTGACTTTCTATCTGATCATTTTGAATTTGTATCTCAAGATAATGTCTTACCATGGGGGAAACACAATTCAGGAAGCCTTAAGTTCATCTTTTTCTTACTTCCGTAAATGTGTCAGGGTTTGCCACAATGTGAGGTCTCTTCCTTTTGTCCCTCTCTTTGACAGAAAGCACCTCAGTTAGCCTACTATTTATTAATTCACTCATCTCCCCTCTAACGTGAGTTATCAGTCATCACACTACATTACTGTCAGCTGCTCCCTGCAGACATGAACAGTGTAACCAATAACATGACCGCTCAATAAATAAGAATAGTCCATACAGTAGAGTGTAAATGATCGATCCGGACTCTAATTGACAGATGAATCAATGACCTGTGTCTGTGTCTGTGTTGTCGCTGGAGCTGTCAGCGGTCCTTTCTTCTTTTTGCTGCTGCTGCTGCTCCCGGCAGCCAGCGGAGCGGCACAAACAGCCGGACTGCCGGGACGTTTCTTCCCCCGGAGAGCGGCAGAGCTGGCGGCTGTCGGCGGTGCTCTGACGGTTATGGGGACCTGAGATGCCATTTGATAAACTTTAATAAACCATTAAAACGCACCGTTCTCCCTCGGCACGTAGCATTAGCATTAGCATTAGCCGTCCGTCATAGTAGACATCGCTCGACCCGGATATGGAACTCTTTCACTTCCGGTGGTATCTGGTAGAAATCTTCAAAACAGCTAAAATTTCTTATTTAAGTACATTTAGAAAAATTGTGTAATTGCAAAAATAAAAAGATGTTTTTTTATATATACGGTCTATATACTTATGGACATCCTGTTCTCATTGTGAATATACAGAATGAGAACATTTTCACTTGTTAGTGTATTCATTTTATCACTACTTGTCTACCACAGCACCATATTTATATTTTACTTTATTCTCTTTTTAATAAATCGTATTTCATTTATACATTTTAATTTAGCATTGTACTATGTCTAATGTCTTAGATTTGTTTCTTCTGATTTCTCATTAAGTTGGTTTTCTTTTTCATACAACTGAGCATTGTTGGAGAATTGTGCATATGACAAACTAAGAATTATACCAAAAAAATTATTGAGAAACCAAAAACTATTTTCTTGTGTTCATCTCTCTATAAAAGCAAGGAATCTCTGTCTGTCTGTCTGTCTGTCTGTCTGTCTGTGTGTGTATGTATGTGTTCCTCAAATATCTCTGCGGATCAGGATCAGACTGACCTGAGAGTTTCAACATGGCTGCTGCTTGGTTCAAGGGTGTGTGACGTAGGATTTGTTTGGACTGCAATGATACCCTTAATAAATTATTTCATAAATGCTTTACAAATTCCGCGAGCATTGTCCACCGGAGCCACCACAGTCACATGCGCACCAGAGCCAATCACTGCAGAGCTCTAGCCCACGACATACCTTAAGAAACAAGCGGATTTATACTTGCAGCGGCGCGAGCTGGACCGGGATTTTGCCAGCAGCTCAGTCCCGTTCTGTTCTGTGCATCTAAACTGACTGTTGTGGATTAATGCCACTGAAAGATTCCGGACCGAGTCTGTTCGGGCCTGAGGAGATCCGGAGATGCGCGGACATCAAAGTGGAATCGGAATCTGTGGATGTTCGTGTGTAGCTAGCTGCTTGCCCTCCCACACGGCCCACCTCCTGAGTCGACGGACCGGACCCACCAGCACGTCCAAAACCGGATTTAGGGTAAATAATGTCCGCTACGCTTTTTCGCGAACATTGCCATCACGTTTGCTTTGTGTGTGGCGCAGGAAGAAATGGTAAAAATGGGCTTTTGTCACGAAAGTGTCCAAGCAGCAAGTTTGGTTGTTGAGGAACGGGAAGTTGTGGGAGGGACAGAGGTGGATGATTGACAGGCAACGACGGTCGGTGTAGAGACAGCGATAGAGACAGCGATATTGAGAGTTGAGAGATTTGTGACATTTAGCGTGTTTGGAGTGTGTAGTGAGTGTGTTATGTAGTGCTTGGTGTAGTGTGTTTAGTGAGTAGTGGAGTCGTTTTTTTGTTTAATGAGTCAAAACAATGAGGAGAAGCTGAATGTGGAGCAGGCAGTGCAGCTCTTCATTCAGCTGGAAGGAGCACAGGCAGACCTGAGCATTGCCTGCATTTAAATGTAAATAGTTACATATAACTTTGTAAATTTTTAAAATGTATGCACATATTTAGCAAACAACAATTTATATTTGCATTATAAGTAATAAAAAATGGTTTGTTAAACATATTTGTGGTTTTCACAGTAAAAAAATCTAACTTTTTCTACTTGATTTTATGGGTTTTTTGTGATTTTAGGTCCATTGTGTTAATACAGTATGTCAAAATAAAAAAATTACTGTACAGTCACACATGTGAGGTTGTGCTGAAAATAATGACACCAAGTAAATAGTTTTTAAAGTGAAATATAATGGCAAAATCAAAAATAGTCAAAAATGGCCAATTATACCCTGGAATATCAGATTTCACAACAAACCTAAATATCCCTGACGCCCCACCTTCAAACACAGCCTCATTTGGCCATCCATGAAAAAGCTACTTAACCTCCCACTTTTCTATAGGAATACATATTTCCTACAGGCACTGCACTAGTAAGATTAACAAAAGTATCTTTAAGGCTCCATAATGCATTGCTCTAAAAGGGGCCATTTTGCATAGTGAGTACCTGTTTACAGTAGCTCTGTAATTACATTTTGAAGAATCTACAGTAAGCACATGCACACACACACACACACACACACACACACACACACACACACACACAGGTAAGATCATTTGTTCTACAGTAGTCAAATTGAAAGAGCTACGAGGCACAAAAATGTATTAAAACACAATTACAACAGAATGAATAAGAAAATCAAATCAAGTAGGAGTTTTAACGAAACCAGTACAAATGTTAGGGTAAGTGATGACTCAGCAGCTGACTGCTGTCAGTGGAGTGCTGCTGCCATCGTGTGTATTATAAAAGGTTCTACACACAGAAAGCTGGAGGCAATCTCTGCAAACACACTCTTCTTACTAGACACAGGAGGATCATATAATGGAAGACATTTCAGCTCCTCAGAGGACCCGGATGATGAAGCTGCAAACCCTCCTGTAAAGGTTCACAGTGTACTTTGACACTCTGCACTTTTAATTTGCAGCCTTTTACTGATCTTGTATCTGATTTATTATTCTAAATATATAACCAAAGAGCCAGATCTCATCCCCATCCCGCTTTTAAATACCTTTAAAATCCAGTTTGATCCTTAATAATTTCCAGAATAGAACAATTTCAAGCCATTAGCAGCATTTGAAGCCTAGTTGGATTGATGGTATTTTAGGAGATGGTGACCCACAAACACAGGCTGAAGTTATTGCCCTCTGTTGCACTGATCCACAAGGGCTTTCACCCAGTTCCATTCTTTGAGCTTTATTCATGTTCAAACACACAGCAGTATTTTTAATTATCTTGACTGTCATTACATTCTCTCATGAAACCACATAGCCACAACTATGACAAAAGTAAGCAGGCCTGCACATCCAGCAAGGGCTAAACTTACAAATGTTCTGTTTTTTTATCTACTTAAAGGGCCGGAATGAGGTTGAACAGTCAAATTATTCAGTCACTAATGGAGGAAACTGAGGAGGCTTTTTTACTTGGCTTACATGGTAAGCCAAGTAAAAAAGTTATTATTCAATAATGTAATCACCATTCAGATTACAATGAAAAAGACCTGCTATGTGTGGCCATTTGCTCTCACAGTGTACAAACTGTACACGAACAAGCCAAATACAAGCAATACATCTGCTTTGATAAATGTTCTTGGTTAAGTCGACTTGATGTGACCTATGCTGTCATTTATGTTGGTGACCAATTGTCCCAACCTTTTCATCTGCTAATCTCTAAAATGAAGCAGCATCTGCTTGTTTCTCCGCTTCCCTGAGAGAATATGTCCTTGTCCTTTTAACATTTATTTTATTTAGCCTTTTTCTAATCAGGTTGATGTCAAGCGGTCATCGATTAAAACCCCCCAGGTATTTAAAAGTAGATGCTAACTCAATTTATTGAACATTCCAGGTAATTTATTAGACAATGCAGATCATAAGAAGAACATAAGTTTTTAACCACAAGTTTGACCTAACTGATTGTCTCATCTTAATCTTAAAGTGTTTTTAGGGCTGAAGAGGAGAGATGATCCAGTATTTCACAAGATGAAAAAAGCACAGATCAAAGAAAAGTTACACAAAAAATTAAATAATCTAAAACTGAGTAGCAAAACATTAAACATTCATAAACATTTGTCTTGTTTCATGTACTATGAATTACTTTGTAAACCCTCACATTTGTCTTGCAACACATTGCAGGTTGTTAGTCAGTTATTTTCGTTTAGTATCCTTTAGGAAATGTGTTTTGTGTCTGTGGCAAATGTAGGGCAAAAACAACAACAACATTACAACAATTACACTTAAAGACAGACATTTTAGGACAATGTGCTTCACATCATCGTTAAATATGTATAACAACTCATATTCATCAGAAGGTGTGATACATCACTGACAGTGAGGTTAGGAAGCACTGTAGTAGCACTCCAATAGGCCTATAAGCGCAGCTAAATACTTATTCTAGGCTTAAATTCTATTTAAATAACAGCAACCAGACACTTCAGTAAATCTGACCTGCCAGGAGTAGAAGAGAGGAAAACTTTCCCCTTACAGGGATCTCTGAAGTAGTTCAGGTAAAATTCAACAAGCTTACCTGTCAGAATAACCCTGCAGGCTGATGTGGCCTCTGGTAATCTGCCGGTTGATTATAACAAAATGCTGTGCCTTTCGGAGGTACAGGGTTATTCACTTGTAGTTCAGTCACAGTGTTTCACACAAACACATTTGAGGGGAAAGTGCCTCCAGCACATCCATCACTCTGCACTGGCCCACGAGGGAAGAACCTGTCAGCATCCAGACATCACCACACAAGAGATCTACCGCATCCAGATTCAGCACGGTGCCCTCTGAGCTGCCGCGGAGACCTCGATGGGAGATGGATGCTGGTGTAATACTGTATGTGTGGGGGGTGTATTTGAGACGTACACACAGAGAAGCTTTACTGCTACTTTGCTGTCCTTGTACTGTCTTACGGAGGCTCGAGGACCACACTTGCAGGGGGAATTGCTGATTCAGAGGAAGGTCTTCCCAAATGTCTCATCCATTTTTCAGTACTGGCACACTGCTGCTGCCAGCTACATGAATAAAGTATATCTAGAGACTCTGCTTGAGCTCAATAGCAAACAGATATGAATGTTTTATTTGTGAAGTTAAACTATGAGCTGTAACTGTGGGGCATTGGACTCACACACCCCTTTTCTTTATAAACACATCACCTACTGTGTCAGACAGACAGCCGGCTGAAGCAGCATGCTGGAACCAGCGACATCAAAGTCAAAGATTTTGCCCCTGCTGTACTAAAGCTTACAGTCTAAACACACCTGGGTGCCACACAGAGTTCTCCTGTCAAACAAGGGAAGCTATTTTTATGTTCTGCTAAGCTGCCTGTGAGCCTCTTGAAACTGTCCCGCTGCTGAAAAAAGCCAAAGAAAAAGCATTTTCACCGTGAAGCTCATTTTCATATCGAGACACACACACACACGCAAAAAAGCATACACGCTGCCAGGGATCTCATTTTAAATCACATTATGCCAGTGTGTTAGTGGAGTTTTCTGCTCTAGTGACTCCGGGTGGTTTCAAGCCTAACATGTAAGCCTTAGCCCGAGGACCAATGTATTGATCTGTGTCAGCAGGCCATTGACTGGTGCTGGATAGAAGTCAATGTTTGTAATGGGGATGGATGGCTCTCACGTGTATGTCTGCATGCATGCATGCACGTGTGTGTGTGCCTGTGTGTGCACCGCATGAAAGTGTCCTTTCAACTTTTCAGCAGGGGCTATGTCGCATTAGTGCACATTAAAAGAGTCGGTCGGTAACACTTTCTATGAAGCTCATGTCTGTAATGCATTGTGACATTGTGACATTATGGACTTACTCCTAATGCACGATAATGCACCTGTAGTGCTGTACAATCATAGTTATAAGAACTCATACATGCTTTATAGTAATAATCATAACTCGTGAAATATTTTGATGGTGATCTGTTAGGTCAGACATCACTATTTCAGAATTGCTGGTCACGCACTAATTTGTTAGCATCACACTGTGTTAAAATAATCATAGTTGTAATACATTATAATCATATCATAATTTATAATGTGATTATAAGTTACTGTAAGTGCTCATTGAGTTAAATCCCTGTGTTTTAGGCATATGTAATACATTACAAGTTGGTTGTAGGGTCCTATAGGGGGCATTGCACTACAATATACAAATGTCTATAATGCATACTGGACATTGGTCTGATAATGTTTGTTGTTAAATAATTATGAATATTCATGAGTGCTTCTAACAATTACAATACGGTGCTATAGGCACACTGTAAAGTATTATAAGTGTGTTCATAATGCATTACAGAGATGGGCTTCATAGAAAGGGTTATCAAAGCGTCTGCTGAAAACTAACAGACTAACTAGGTGGGTAAGACTAGTCTTGGGTAGCAAAAAAATGCTAAGATTATCAACAGAATGTGAGGAAATAACAGTTTTGATCTGTGTGTTGTTTCACAGTAGTTAGCATGCTAACCAGCTAGCTCCAGCCCGTCTCGACCGTCAAGCTAAAGCTGGAGCTCCCGTGCTAGAAGTGTAAACACCAACACTTTCCCGGCTCTCTGCACTCCCAGTCTGGCCCGCTAGTTGCACAACTAACTGAGCCTATTCTGAAGGTTGTGAAGGGCCTGGCCTTGTCTTTGTATGTTTAAATATAGAATATTTCAATCCTAAGCCTGCTCCCTTTACATATACACGTGCTGTACAAAGAATGTGGGCAATATTTGTGTCTAAAGAATAACAGAAATCAAATTAAAGCCTTCACAGCATTAAAGTGGATTTGGTGCTTCCCAAAAGCAGCTGACAGTAGGTTTTCCCTTCCAAATGAAAGATTATAATTACAGACAACAGAAACACCCCAAGGTTGTAAGATACTTTTGCAGATGTATAATGACTAATACAAGATGGCAAGCTTGTCAGGGGGAGAATGCAAATACGCTGTGTATCGCATATTTAATCATTCACCATGCTGAATCTTGCTTCCTGAATACATTCTGCATGACCTGACCTAGAAATGCAGCTGTATTGCGATTCCCATCTCATCAAGTCTGAGCAGAGTGTTTTCTGTCTGTGCAGGTTGCAGGTTGAGTCATAAAAATGAGACACAGCCGTTCACTGACTTCATTATGTGCAACAGGAGTTTGGCAGCGATGCTGACACAAAACAATTTGCATGTGTAACTCTGTAAAACTGGACTGACACCATATCTTGCACATCACATAATGGTCGCCTGGAATCCTTAACCGAATTACACTCGCAGATGTATTGCCAATCAAAAATAGTATTTACAATTCCCAAGTCGGTAAAATGGTATCAACGGAAGAAAATGAAGTCATAGAGTCAGGCTGCTAGCTCTGCCTGGCGCCGACAACGGACTGAGCTCTCCCCAGTGCTTCTCCCTTTTCTGGTAATAAATTGTGACGAGAAAAAGGTTATGCCTGCAGTCAAGGCATTTAAACACTCCCCCGATGGTACAGGTAATAGTGAGAAATACTGTTGACATCTTATTTATGGCTTCTTATAACTGAGAGTATCCTATTTGATCCATAAACAGCCCTCCTATACGTTGTTGTGGAAAAGTGGAGCCAGTTTTCTTTTCTTTCCACTCTCTTCTCTCTACTTTTTCAGTCCAATTTTGATCCTCAATATAAAGCAATAAATGACAAGCTCTCTGCTGCATCTGAAGTCCCATCAGATTGATGGCATGTTTGCAAGTAGTGGCTCATAAAAACAGTTGGAAGTTATGGCCCTCTGCCATACGGACCCTGTTAACAGCAGTGCTTTGCAGTTTACATACATATTCCAAAACACAGTAATATTTCATAGAAATGTGTGCATTGTCAAGTCGAAAGTTTTACTTCAGATGAGACTTCCCTGCACAGTCAAGATGGTATCAGCTAATGGCCTGTTAAGACTTTGGGCAACATGAGGCAGCTTTGATTAATATAGACGGATAGGTTCAGGAGGCAGGTAGACGGATTACTAAGAATAGAAGAAACATGGCAGGGATGTCTGATCCTGTAAACGTTTTTCATATCCTGTGTTTTTGTGGGCTGTGATATGTTTCAAAATTTAAAGTACTGTAGTACTAAGTTTAAAGTTTTATAGCGAAAAGGAAACGTTGCAATGCCCTCAAGTAAAATGAATAAAATAAAAATGAACATCAAACTTGTAGAGGAGAATATTTGAGGTGCTTGTATTTCTAACAGGCGCACTAACACTCGATAAACGCTACAACGAGGTCAGAAGGCACGTTTTAATTCCGTTTAGTCTCAACATTTACTGCTAATGAAAGAAGCAGTCTTTTGGGTGGGTGTTGCAAGTCATGTTTTCCGCATGAACAGCAGCGGCTTCCCTGAGGGCCAAAGTGTTGCTGTTTTTTCATCGTTGGATAAAACAGGATAAACATGGTCTTTGAGCCGCTGGTGTCATACAAATACTTCATACTGCCTATTCATGCCAAAAAGCGGGTGACATAAATCTTTTACTCGGATATTGGCATGATCTACTTGGTTATCCGTGTGGTTCTTCAACACCTATGCCTCGTCTCTTTTGTCTTAAATAGCTTCGTCTTCGTGTTTAGATGTTTTTGTCTTCTCCTCATATAAAAGAATGGAAGTTATGGAACAGTTGAAATTCCCTTCTTGTACATGTGAAGCTGCAGCCTCCCTGCAGTTTTAGAGGTTATAACTTTGCCTCAAACAAGATCAAATGTAACCCTCCAGTAGGGCTGCAGTTATTCACTGGAAAAAAGGCAAAATGTGTGACAAAGCAGCTTCCTAATGAAAGTGTGGTAGTGCTGCAGAGTGTCCTGGCCTACAAACCTTTTTTCTCCAGATGTGAGAAAACATGTTTGTTTTGGTACAGACCCCAACAAATGAAACAAAGTAATCACAATATGATTATCTTTTTGTTGTTGTTGACCATATTGTGATTCATGATGGGAGATTTACACCCATAACACATAACATACATACTATCTGACTGGTGCTGTTTGACTTTTCTGAACTTTTTTGACATGGTTATTGGTATGATTACATTTAGGCCTAAATTGTATAAATCACTGTTACTCACTCAGTTCAGCTTACTGGCTGCACCAGTCTCATTATGTCAAGCTTTGTTTGTCAAATAAATATTATGATTGCATGTGTTTATTGTTGACTCAAGTCTTGCCAATATCATTTTCAAAGATGCCGGGAGATTGCAGCAGACCAACACTGATGACAGCAGTCTGCATGCAGCTCTCGGATTTTTCCGCCTATGTAAAATAGCAGGAGATCAGTTATAGTATTTCTTCCGGGTTGAGGTAATGAAGGGAGGGATGAGCAGTGATGCTGCCTCTGTTTGCTCCGCACATCAGCAGCCAGGCTCCTCTTTCCCCCCTTCTCTCTCTCCCCCTCTCCCTCCCCCTCTCTCTCTCTCTCTCTCTCTCTCTCTCAGTGAGACAGAGCCAGGCCAGCAGGCAGCGGCAGCGCGTCCGCCCGGAGAGAGAGAGCGAGCCCACACCGCATAGCTGCACTGCCGACCGAGCAGTCATCACACTCGCTCTCCTTTCTGACGGATGTCTCCGCTCTTACCGCATCCTTTTGACACCGGACTGCTTGCGCTCTCGTAGCCACGTTTAACGTGAGAACACCACATCCCCCGTGTGTGTGTGTCTCTGTGTGTTTTTTAAATTTAATTCAGGGGACTGGTTTGTCTCGACGACACAGAGAGGACCACACTCCCTCCCCCCCTTCACCCCCACTTCCATCGTTAGCTCGCTAAGCTAGCTAGCCCGCTAACTTAGCTGTGATACTTTGTATCGTATCGGCGTCAGTTTTCTGCCTCGTAGCTAGCCTGCGGTCTCCTGCGGGTCTAGCAGAGGATTGAGCCGCCTCGTCACTCAAGGTAAGCTAACATTTTGTGTTTTTAAAAAAGCCGCATTTAAGTTTTGTGTGTGTGTGTTTGAGAGAGCCACACTGTCAAACGCTGGCTTGTTTCTGAGCAGCGGACCACTGAACGTTATCTGGTAGCCGCAGACTGGCGCTATGGCAGAGAGGTGCTTGTTGACAGAAGCAGCCAAGCCACGGGGATGTGATGCGACCGACCGTTAAACACACAAAAAATGTCACTTTCCCTCACCGCTAGTTAGCCGACGGTCGCTGCTCTACACAGCCTGGGGCATGCTGAATGAAACCATGCCCATTCCGTCGGTTATATCCTCGTTAAATACTTCTCTAGCCATCTTATGTTCGCGTTGACTCCTGGCTGTCGAGTTGCCGTGAATGGGCCACTGCCAGGTTAACGGTATATCTCACACTTGCCGCATTTGACTGCATCGAGTTTTCTTAACCGTCTATTCAAATGACTGACGAGATAGTTATCAGCCGCCAGCTCGCCTCAAGAGGCATACCAAAAAGAAAAAAAAACAGTCCATGTTGAAAGTTGTGCACACAATGCTGATTTTATGGACTGTGTATGTACAACTCTTCCTGGTGGAGGCTTCCTCATGTATCCCTGCACACTTCTTCAGGGCTTGAGTATTGCATCACAGCCTGGAAAGATGAGCTGTACACCCGGAATTTAACCCCTGGATGCCTGTTGTGTCTACTGTGTCCTGATAGAGGTCAGATGATTTAGCTTAGCTTTATACACGCAGGAAGAGAATATCCAGTGGCCAGAATGAACCTCTTTCTCTCCTTTTGTAGGGCAGCAGATTTCAAGGGCCTCCGTCCTCTGGTGAACAGAGGTTAATTACGTTTTGTGTAACTCAATCACTAAAGACCTTTTTTACAGGGTTTGGTTGAAGCATGTGGGGCTTGACCTCTGTGCGCAAAAGATAGACTCCTTCAGCGGGCGAAAGAAGGGAGAATGAGTGTGCACTAGTGTGAGCATGCATTAACAATGCTGTAATTATCTCAAGAGATAGGAAAATGGATTCGCTATCAATCCTGCAAGAGTCTGCAGTTGCTGAGCAGAGCCGATGAAGAGGTAGGATTGACAGGGAGCCAATTAAATTAATCTGTCATGTTCTTTAAAGGGAGAGAAAAGAGGAGCATGTATTATTTATCCCCCAGTGCGTGTGTGTCTGGGTGTGTGTGGCATTACCTGTACATGTGCTGGAGGAGAATCTGCTGTGTAGCTGGAAGGAAGCTGCTGTACATTTGCACTACCTGTAGAATTGGTCCCACAGTGCCCGAACATGGGCCGATGGCTTTGATCAATGCTTTGAACATCTGCAGCCAAATCACATAAAAGAAGCACTGACTTCGCTTAACCATGAAGGTCAGCATCATAAAAAGAAGAAAACGCTTGCTGCCTTAAAGTGAACACAGTACATGTGAGTTGCAAGTTCACAGCAGCACATGCATTTTTCCAGACCTGGGTTTTGTATGTGTGTCATGTCCAGGGCCTTGCCTCAGTGGTTTATATCTGAACTTAGCCCTGTGTTAAGCCACGACTGTCCAGCATGGAAAGGAAATGAATCATGTTCCTCATTTCAAGGCCATGGAGTCGGCATGATGCGTTTCCTGCCCTGTGTGTGTTGAGTGTGAGTTCAGGCGTCGGCAGATGTGCCTGTGTGTGTGTATGTGTACCAGTACTCAAATATTTGTGAGGGCTGATTTGAGATTTTCACACATTGGGAACATTTTGACCAGTCTTCAGGACCTAACTTAATGAGAGGCGGTTATGTGGATTAGGATAAAACACGGCTGTGCTATTAACTGAGTGACATCAATGACAAAACTTGTGTGTGTAGTATACATACGTCACTGTGTTTTTTGCCCATACAAAGGATATGTGTAAGTAATAGCTCAAGTTCGTCACGTTTCCACTGTGCAAGTGGTAATACAGGTGGTAATAATCATGACAGTAGCATGCTCTGGAATGTAATAATTAGTTAACTGTTTACAAAACTCCCAACTATAAAGCGCATGCACAAATACAACCAAGATGTTTTGTTTTTCTCTGTTCTTAGTCACCAGATACGAGTAAAATTTCATTTTTGTCTCAGATTTGTTACTCAGTATATTAAATATGAAAGTGAAAGTTAAGTGAAAATCTCTGACATCCACTCTATGTGTTTGTCATAGAGGGTGGCTGTGGTGCATTTATTGCTCCGAGCTGATCTGGAACAATAGCTCTATTCTGGCCCACGTCTCCGGAGGGAGGCAGCAGCATTCGGCGTTCCCGGCACTCTGTGTGCCAGCAAGGCTTGGTTTGGGATTGGGTTTCCACAGCCACCTGGAGCTCAGAGCACAGGAATGCCATTGTTCCTCCTTCCAGACTATTGCCGGATCAGACGCACATGCAAACACACACATACACATAAACAGACACATGCATGTACACACATTTAGTACACAGTATGCCACAGGAGCTCATACCAGCTTGTGTGTCGCCCAAAACTTAGGTCACCATGCTTTGTGTCATCGTCATTGCTTACATAAATAGACAGAGAAAGATCAAGCCTCTCTCTCTCTCAGCCACTGAGACCTGATATTAGCAGCAGAGCAATATGCTTCTCTGAGTGGCTGCTCGTTATTTTCGCTGCACATTTTTTTCGATTTCTAGGCCAGGGCATCTCAGCAGAACTACAGAATAGAGCCCGATCGATATATCAGTTAGCTGATATTATCAACCGAAATTGGCCACATTGAAACTTAAAAAAAAAACATAATGCAGGACAAGATGCCTGGGGTAATTTCAAACAAGACTACATCAGAAACATTGCTGGACCGTGTCTGAAGTCAGTGGTAGAATTTACCATTTAAATTCCTGGATATTAGTTGCTCAGAAAAAACCCAGCAGAATATTCTTTTGTCAGCTTGCAATAATTTAGGATTGATTGAAGCGGTGTAGAGAAATATCCGCTTGAGATGAGCTAAAGGAAAGGAGACCAGGTGTTAATGGAGTGGAATCATATTTTCCTTTGGGGTTGAAAGAAGCTTTTCCAGGTTTGCGTGGTCTGTTAACAGACTGAGCCAGTGGTTTAATAGTAATTTTCTTCTGTCTTTCCAGCTAAATAATAGGGTTTTCTTGGCCACAGTTAATGGCATCAGGAGGACGGTTTGGGGGTGTTTTGGTTTTGTGAGTGAGGTATCATCGTTTTCAAGAGAGATTGGGGGGGGGAGTATTCTGAGGCTTTGGATCTCTGACAGATTTCCCATGATCTCCAACTGGTGAACAGAGCCAGAATGACTGGAAGTGGCTGTATGTTGCAGTGGGACAGAGTGCAAAGGTGTTGCTGTCTGTGAAGCCTGTTTAGTGAGTGGTTAATGTGTACTCTGTGCAGGACATTGTATTGAATTCATTACGTTTTTGAGTTATATGACGTGGAGAATGTATTATTTTTGGTGTCTGATTGATTCAAGTCAGCTTTCCATTTGCCTATCAGTATTGAAACAGCATATTAATGGTGGGGGGTCGAAATGAACTTAGTTTAAGCTGTAAGGGAAGAGTTGTGCAATTCAATGGATATTAATTTTCTTTTTCATGCACTCTTTCAGCTAAATGTACTGGTAATGACAGTGGTTGGGTAAGTATGTATGTTTGAGAAGGTCAAAGGTCATGAGAGTGCTGCCACTAAATAGGTGCCCCCGGCTGGTTACTCCTCTCCATTTCCACACAGTGAAGTTGATGGGTTCCTTATTGATTTTAAACACAGGGTTAGGCCTGAGAGGAATGAGAGTAGAAGGAGATAGCTTGAGGTTAAGTATTTTATGTCCTTTCCACCAGGCAGAGAGAGTCATGTTTGTGGTGTTACATTTTAAGTAGATGTGGGTTTTGTCTTTATTAATCTCTGAATGCGATTATCTGTATGGGGAAATCCTCACAGATGGTTAGTTTTATATCAAGCCAGGCATTTTGAGTTGTTTGAAGTGTAGTCTAGTAGAAGTCTAGTGTAGGGTGCACTGAAACTGGTGCGAGAGGAACTAGTGATAAAGGTTTGGTGAATAAAGCCTGTCGTAAAGTTTTGGCTTTTTTTGAGTGTTTTAATCCTTGGACTTTCACCTTTACAAATTGTATCCACTGTTGAGTTCAGGGAGGAAAACCAGCCCAGGGGTCATGGCATATGATTTACTCTTTTTTACTTAGAAAACAGAAGCACCCGGGCTTACTTTAGGTACAGTTGCCCCACGCCAAGGATTTAGTTAAAAAGCCTCTATTATTTAGGACATATCAGAGTAAAAGATTACAAAAAGAAAATTGCTTAGTGGTTTGGACCCCCACACTGGGTTTTCCTCAGGATGCACCTGGAAAGAGGAGTCAACCAGAGTGAAATGTTGTGATTTGTGATTCAACCCTCTGGACAACTGGTGCCCAGAAGGCTGAATTACACCAGCATATCATGCAATAAATCTAACACTGATAAATATATGGAAAAGAGGTTAATAGTCACAGTGGTAGCTATATCCATAACAATAATAAAAATAATAAAAACTACATTGGTTCATCAACCACAATGAAAGAACTGAGCCAGTTTGCAAAAAATGCAACAAAAAAAAATCCAATAAGTCTCCCCTGAAGTAATTTATTTAAATCATTGCCAAGAAAATGTTTAACTTATTCCTATAGTCTGAAAGAAGCTCCCCAATCCATGGAAGATCCTTTTTTAGTTTCAAAGAGAAATTTTAAAGAGAAAGGCAAGCTAAATGTTAAAAATGTTGGTCCACGTTTGAACTAATATCATTCATATATCCAAACAACTTGTATCCTCTTAGACCCGATCACTACAATATGACAGCAGGCAGCACGAGTCACTTCTGGTTGACTCGGACATTTCTGATGTTTCTGCCATTTTATTTGATGTACTTTAGGTCTCCAACCATAGGTTAGTGAAATTGTTGATGGTGAGAAACAACAGCACCAGAAGGTAAGAGAAGAGAAAGAAGCCTGATGAGAAATCAAGCTCAGATTCAGAAGAGAGAAATAGAAGAGAAGTGAGGAGAGAACATATGCAGGCAAGGAGAAGACAGAGAAGACAGCTGAGATAAAACACAGAAGTCCAGCAAAAGACAAAGCTGTGAGACATGGGGAAAAGGAAATGAATTTGCTTTGCTTTCCCTTCCAAGAAGCATAAGGTGCGAGCTGAGGGACAGCAAGGTGAAGCTCACCCAAGTTGCATTTGAGGGCAGAGTCAAATTGGAAATCCAGAGGATGTGCTGTCTTGTATCCTTGATTATCCTTGAGAAAAGAAAACATGGGGCCATGAGAAAGAGCTGATGGAGAAAGAGAAACGTGGCTTGAAATCCCAGCTAAATAAGGGTCAGTCTAATTTCCACTCCTCAAAGATGGAGAGCGAGGATATGAAATCACAGATCCAAATGCTCTGTAAGAAACTGTCTCAGACTCTGGATGATCTTGAAGTACAGAGGTCTTATAGAAAGACTCTTGAAGGCACACTGCAAAAGATGCATGAGGATAAGAATCTGATGTTAGAGGAGACTGAATCACAGCTCTTCAAATGCTCCAAGATGAATGACGGCCTTCAGAAGGAATTAGAGGCAATGCAATTAGAAGTCCGTCTTGAAAAGCAGCTGCGCAAACTGGCTGAACACAACACTGAGACAACTACTGAAAGCCTGAAGGTGCAGTTCTCTGACAAAGAAACGGCAGAGTTTGAGGCAACTGAAAGCTGCAACCTTGAAATCAAAATTTCAGTTTCAATTTGAATTCATTAATGTTTGCACAAAAGACTAGAGCAAGTGTAGTGACACCTCTTGCGTCTGTTCTCGCAGTGGAACTGTCAGTCTGACTTTGTTTACTTCAAAGTTGTCGTTTTGATCAAATCCTACTCTCACAAGAAAACATTGCGCAAACACCAGCTGTCAGCAAGACGTCTAATTACTTCCTCTCTGAGGTGGGTTTTGTTTTTAATAATGTTGTCTGATCACAGCACACATCAGACAGATTCATCTCCACACTTTGCATCAATGGTTTTTGGCAGTGTGACATTGCAGCAAAAAGCAGCTTTACTTCTCACAGGTCTAGCTATTTTATGTGTACTATGACATGATTTACAAGCATGTCGGTGCAGTTTTAGACTTGATTAGATGAGTTAGCTGAGAGTGACAGGAAACGTAAAATAAAGGATGACATGCAAGACAGGTCCTTGATTGAGCGCGAACCTGGGATGCTGTGATTACTTATAATTAGACCATACATATCTTGTTAATGAAAAGCAAGTTTGTGTGTGCTACCTTTGTCTTGCCTTTTGCATTATTAGATAGACTGTTTTACGCCAATCTAATGGCCTAGATTTAGTTCAGACTTGACAGAAACTCACTCCGGATGTTGATAGCTAGCTTAGCTAGATCAGATAGCAGAGACTTAAATGGCTGATCTTTAGACAAAGTGAGAGAAACAGAAAGCAGAGAGGGATGAGAAGGAGAGAGATGCCATCAGCAGCATTTAGTAGTTTTTTTCTCAGTCTTCTGGGGTTTGTAGGCAGGCAATTCTGTGTGTGTGTGTGTGTGTGTGTGTGTGTGTGTGTGTGTGTGTGTGTGTGTGTGTGTGTGTGTGTGTGTGTGTGTGTGTGTGTGTGTGTGTGTGTGTGTGTGTGTGTGTGTGTGTGTGTGTGTGTGTCCTTTCTGGCTCTCCAGTGGGTCACATTAGGGATAGAGTTGCATAGAAGTGGGTCAGTCAGTGCCACCAGGGAGTCTTGCCAGCTCCCTTCTCTCTCCTGAGGCTTGAACCAGCTAAAGGCCAACACAAACACATAAACCTAAGCTGTGTGCATGTGTGTTCAGTGTATATGTTCTTTATGGGCATCAATTGTTGATGTGTGTGCTCATGTGAGGGGCATGTTGAGTATGATCTTTGCTGTTTGTCATCCCTTGTGATAACCCTCAATGACCCTGCCTTGTTCGCTGTACTTTGACTCCTCATTAACAGCATTGCTAGAAACTGAAATACTGTATAGCTGTGAAAGCAAGCCTACGCTATGGTGCAGTATATTTAGAGTGCATATAGGGCCTGTACAGATGATTCAGAGTCTGTCACACTCAGTGTGTCTCAGCTGGATGGACACACTGTTTCTGCCGGCTTAATGATAAGGAAATAGGATTTAGCCTATTATTCAGCAGAGGTTTAATTCATCTCATAGCTGCAGTATCTTGTTTTCTGCAATGTATCTCCTCTGACAAGGAGAGAATGGTCTATTTCTTTTCTCAATATGCTGGCTTATGCCCCTCCACTGTTGTATTGAGATGACATCATGAGGGAATATGTAGACAGCAATATAAGCATAGCACAAGACTAAATTATTGCACAATATGGCAGAGATCACTCATAACCTCCATCCAATACAAATAAAAGCTGCTGCTCTGAATGAAGTGTTTCTCACACTGTCATATAATGTTGTAAAGCTCATTCCTAACAATGAGAAAGTCTTTCAGCATAGTCTGTCCCCACTTTCTACTGCAACCAGCCAGGTGTCATAATGGGCATTTTTTCAAGTAGTCAGTTGTAAATATTGTTCTGTATTTATTATTAACTCTATCTACTCCACAGTGTTGACTGTGTGAACCTTCACAATAAATAGCTTTGTTAAAGAACTTTATCGGAAGAAGAACTAAAATCTGTGATGGATGATTGTGGATAGGAATACATAAATATTTTGAAGAAGCGAGTCTCAGCTTGCGAGTGATCCACATTCCAGTAAATGAATGATGGGTCCCTCTTTTCTCTTTGAGAACAGGATAGAATGCTTCTCAGCACTTTGATTGATTAACACACAAGACGTTATTGTGGGATTTGCAGGATCTTGGAGGACATTTTGTAAAAATATTTAAAGCGAGGTTCCCAAGTAATAATATTTTTCATTGTCAATACATTTGTTGGTTATTTTATTGATTAATTGAATAGCAGTTTGAGCTATAAAATGTTAAGTATTGTTAAAAAAGAATTTGATTCCCAAAGCTCAAGATGGTCCTCACGTGCCTTGTTTTGTCCACAGTCCAAAGATACTGAATTTACTGTCATAGAGTAACGAATCCAGAAAATATTCACATTTAAGAATCATAATTAAGATATATATATTTTTTTTTTTACCTCTTTCTTATAACTCAAATTGATTATCAGAATAGTTGGTGATTAAATGTAATAGTTGACAGCTAATTGATTAAAATTTGCATCTCTACTTAAAGGATCATTGGATGTGTGAGGTGTAATGTCAAGTTTTAGTGATTAACCTGTAGAGAATTATCTGACAACTCTAAAATTCTCCTCAGCCAAGTGCTTTCTAAAGCTGCAACAATTAATTGATTAGCTGTCAACTATTAGATTAATCACTAGTAGCAGCCCTACTTCTTTCAGCACATTAGTTTGGTTTTACTGGGATGCTGCTTTGTTTTTCTGGTTCACATCATCATTCTCAAACAGCTTTGAAAAAAAACAACACACTTACCGGCCCCTGCATCATCCGACAGGCAGACAATGTTTGTCAAACGAGTGAGAATGATGTGTTAATGCAGTTAGGTATCTGCTGCTGTAGCAAGTTTGTCACATCAATTGAATAGGTAATATGTTACTGTTTTGTTTACAGCTTTTCCCAAGTAGCCCAAAAATAATATACCACAGGTTTGAGGTCATCTGTGGGCGGAAGCAATAACCGAACCTAATGGTTTGGATCAGAAAGATCTACAACTTTAGTATCAAAAAGATTAAAGGTAGCTGGAATACTGTGGTTGGGGACCATGTTAGATGAGTCAATATTGGGGACATACATTTTATAAGGTGTGAGTGAAATGCATACAGATCTGGCTTATGTGAGGGAAAAGTAGATTTCAATGTCTATACAGGACATGTATTCTCAATTGTTAGCCCTACTTTCATTGTGTCATTAGGAAAATAGCCAAATCCTATTTTTCGACATTCCTTTTACACCTGGATATGTCAATGCAACTTTGTTAGCTTGAATGAAATTGTGTTTGGCTTGTTGCAGTTAGCTTTTACCTAGCACTTCCTAGTCATCCAATGATGTGGTTGACTGCATGTACATATCCTGTGCTTGGATAGTATGAGGCTGTAAGAGGCACCTTGTACACCTGAACAAACTGAAACAAAAAGGTCTGTAACAGCTCAGCCCGGTATCGTTGAGTAACTCTATACACTGTTCATCTTGGCTCCAACAATTCCCTTCTTTGTAATAGTGTGCTGTTCATGTGCCCGTATGTTGCTCACAGCATCTGTTTCAGTCTGAGATATGACCCGACAGGAAAAGACATAGTTTCCATGGCGACAGCCCTGCTCCTTGCCCACCCCCCTTCCCACACCCGCCATAGGAGGAAGTGGAATATGTCCAATTTCTGCTGACTCGTGAAGAAACAATTGTGTGACACACACTTGCACACAGATGTCTCTCCTCATTCTGGCCTGGAATGTTTGTTTGTGTGCCTTTTTAATGTGCATGACACTGTTTGTTTGTGGGTGTGCGTTGGCCTTTCCATCCAGCTGTTCATAAGCTTGTTGTTGTTTGTGAAACAGGAATTTAAATCTCAAAAGAAAATTACTTTGTGCGGTAACTCATTTAAAAGGAGGGTATTTTGTGTGTGCACAGTGGCCTTGAGTTACACTTTATTTATCTCTGTGGGGATATTTGTCCTCTGAATTTGACCCAACCATACTGTTTTTCAGTAGCAGGCAGCCACAGTGCAGTGGAGGGGGTTTAACGCTAGTTTTAAAACTAGTACCTTGGTCTAGGGCAATGGCAGGGGCAGCTCCCTACAGAAACAGGCCTGTCACCACCAGTCAGCCCTACTGGTAAGGTATTAATAGGGTTATGGTTTCATCCCAGTCTATTTGTTATTTGTTTGGTTTGTAAGTAGGATTACTGAAACACTACCGAACAGATTTTCACAAAACTTGGCTGGAGGATCGTCCTTGGCCCAGAATAGACGGCTTTAACTTCTGTTCTGAATAAAGGGACGGATCCATTGATTTTTCCTTGCTTTCTTTAATGTTGTGAGATTTCAGCATTTTCATTAATCTCATGGATTGGGATTAATGCATGGATTTCGAAGGGAAAAAAATCACGTATTTAGGTCGCTGGTATCTAATATGATGTGAATCCTAGATGTGGAGAGCTTGAAGCAACATTAGGTAGAAATGAGTAGAATTTAGTTACCCCCCACAGTTTCAGAGTGCAACACCACCATCATAAATGCAAATCCCAGGTCTGTAACAATTTCTCAGATATAACGTAGATGTAACTACAAACAAAACTCATTATGTCATAATAACGTTATGTGTTAAAAACGTGTATGTCGAAGTAAACATATATGTTATGCTGTGATCCTACCTTCTCACTGAAGTTACATAATGCAGAAACAAGTGATAGGGTGGAGGAGTTGCTGTGACAGAGTCACCATTCACCCCATTATAAGACAATGTACCTTTTTAAAATGATTTTTAAGCTGTCATTTTAAGGTAAAAAAGTTACATTATGTTGCTTTAAAGGGATAGTTCGGGTTTTTTGAAGTGGGGTCATATAAAGTACATGTCTATAGTCGATCTGTTCTCTACCGTAAATGCCGATCAGCGCAGCCTCAGTTTGGAGAAGTAGAGAGCCGCTCCAGCCCAGACACTCAGCTTTGTACTGCAGTGAACGGGGTCCAGCGAAAAAGCGAAATTAACAACCTTAAACAAGGCTCACGTAAAAAAATCTATATAAGTTCAAGTGTACGTTGTATAGGTAAAATTCACACCGCTTTACATTGCCGTCAGACCGCGCTTTCTTTTGGCACTACATTTTCTCAACCGCAGAACCCCCATATCCCTACGCACTAGCGTAACTGGGCAACAGCTGATCTGCGAGCGGCGGAATACAGATCGACTATAGATATGTTCTTTATATGACCCCACTTCAAAAAACCCGAACTATCCCTTTAAATCAGGGTTAAGTAGTTATGAGGGATTCAGGGTTGTTGAGTTTGATATCAGATTAGGCTTGACTGAATTAAAGAGGACTGTTGGGCCTTGGCAAAAGTATGTGCTCTACTAAGTGACATTCTAGTTTAGTCTTTGTTTACAGGGTTGTTTCTAATTAAAGGGATATTCCGGCGTAAGATAATCCATGGTCTAACACACCCTTGAGAGATCAAGTTTTGTGACCGCTAGCTTATGTAGTTTTAGCAACCTCAGAAAAGACCAAGAACACAACGCTTGTTGTGGGGAAGCCCTGACGAGTCAATTACCGAGTGCGCAGAGAACCGAATGTATGATTATTACTCCATGGAAATGCAATCAAAGTTCATATGTGTCTTGCCTACCAGTTTATAACAGTTATGATCGAGAGCTGACAGGGAATAGAACGGAATTGAGCATTTATAGCGGTCAGAAAACTCTCTCGAGGAGGGTCTTACTCAGTGTCACGATGTGTTAGACCATGGATTAAATTTACGCCGGAATATCCCTTTAAGGCACTGTGACGCCAAACAAATATAATGTTGTCTTTTCCACGAAGAGAAGAAATCAGAAGTGTGACTACACTGTCAAAAGTGTGATTGCACTCTTAATTTCCATCAGTACATGTTGTTTAACTGAAAGGGAAGAGAGCTGGAGGAGGGCAGAAAGGACAAAACCCTGCTGTGGCAGCTCTGTGCTCTGTCTTCGTTGTGTGACAGCGAGCTATCTGCCCCAGGCTCACCCTGACCAAGGTACAGCACTCCCCCCTGGGCCTGCATACACACAGCCATCCATCTCTAGCTCTTATCTGCTACCAGGCTGCTACTCTGAGTGTCTGTGTGCATGTGTGTGGGTCTGTGTGTTTATATGTCTGAGGACTCTTTGAGCGTTGTCCTGGCCCGGTCACTCTGATAGCTGTATCACCAGATACTCTTCTCTGATGGACTGCAGAACAACAGGCCCATTGTTTTTCTGAGTGTGCATGCACGGGCCTGTATGCTAAGCCATCAGAAATTGCATTACTACAAGCCACAAATGTCAGACACACTGTGCTCATGTAACTCGGGAATGTGTGTGTGTGTGTGTGTGTGTGTGCATGTGTGTGCGTGTGTGTGTGTGTGTGTGTGTGTGTGTGTGTGTGTGTGTGTGTGTGCGTGTGTGTGTGCGTGTGCGTGTGCGTGTGTGTGTGTGTGTGTGTTTGTCACATGTGCTGCAGTGTAATCTGCCAGAGGCTGGGATGTGGGTCAGTGTGGCTACATCTCTCTGGGGAGAGACAGCAGCAGGATACTGCCTCTGTACTTACTGTAGGGGGACTAGCCTGGCTTAAAAAATGCAGGAAAAGCAGGAGCTAAACTGCACTTGAGATTTGACTTTTTTATTTTTTGCATTTGCTATGCATTTTCATACACCCCGAAACACAGCGTTTTGCCTGTAAAATTATTTGGCTTTTTTTAGATGGACTTGCTTGAAATTTTCCAAAACTGCTTGCAGCGTTAGCCTTATTAGAACAGGGTCCTCAGAGGCACAGTGTTAGAAATAGAGATGAAAATCAGTGTGACTTCTTAACAAGGCCAGATTGGAAAGAGGATGGCCAGATTAGTCATGCCACTGGCTCATAGTGGATTTCACCTGCAGTCATTAAGCAAAAGTTATTGCTGAACGTTTGGAACTCACTGTGAAAGCTTATTGGATGTTATGTAGTGTGACTAGGTGTGTGACTGTGTGTGTGCGTGTGTGTGTCTGTAGGGGCTATTGACCTCTTGACGGAGCTGCTTAAATGAAATATTGATAACACTAGCTTGGATAGGAAATGCATGTGTGTTTGCGCATAGAACTTTGTCCAGTGATTGACTGTATATTTTGCAGCAGCCAATTGGCGATTTAGGGTCCACTTTTTGAAATATGGTCTCATAAATCAAACAGCTTTAACTGTAAACCAGTAGTATTAAATGGGATAAATGAGGACCAAGTGTGCTAACAAGCAAGTCAGCTGCATGATGACTGCCGATGACATCAACTGATAGACATCTTTCTTTGCTAGCCTTCAATGGCTCTGCTTGAACTGTATGACAACAAATGTAATTTTTCATGACCTACAGTTTTTTTTTTCATTGAAGGCTGATGCTGCAAACTACAGTATACATATATTATACACACTTGAAGTGACCCAGCCGCTCTCTTTGCTCACTGGTTTTATTATATGGGGTCTCCAGATGTCTGCTGGACACGAATCATGTCATCCTAACTTTGGGCCCATTGAAGCCATTACATCAAAAGCCTTTTTCTTTTTAAGTGACGCATGGAAAATAAAGTTTTGGATCATTAATGTTATTGCAATGTATGAAGCTAAAACCCCGCTTCTGTGGAGCAGAAAAAACACTCTTTGCCACCAACACCACAAAGAGGAAGAGACTGCATGCTGCGTAGAATTGCTAGGAAGTCTGTCCTGGATTGGGAATGTTGCCGGGAGTGTTTGGGCACACAGCTGGCGAGGGGTGCGCACTTACTGTAAGCCTGATCCTGTTAACACGGCTGCTGGCCAGAGCAGGGACAGCGGGAGGATATGGTACTGAGAACAAATCACAGGCCCCCAGATGTCACCAAGACACACAGAGATAGATGGGAAAGTTTGGGGCTAAATCTGTTCTGTGTAATCAATCAGGACACAGAGGAGGGAAGGTTGTGTGTGTGTGTGTGTGTGTGGTGTGTGGTGTGTGTGTGTGTGTGTTGTAGTCTAGCAGCCTGCTGTTTTGTTTCTTGTGCTTTCTGCTCTCTGTAAACAGGAAACAGATCCCTCTTTCTCTGCGACTCTCCTTTCATCTGTCCTTTTCTGTCGGTCTCTGGGTCCCTCTTTCTTCTTCTTCCCACCCTGCCTCCCTCTGTGAGTACATACAGTAGGGGTGGGAATCTCTTGGCACCTCACGATTCGATTCGATTCTGATTCAGAGGTCAACGATTCGATTCTAAACCGATTCCCGATGCAGCTATTTTTTTATGTACATTTCCATGCATGATTTAAAAATTAATAATAATTAAATCTGAGTTTGCTAATCACTTCCTACTTTTTTCTCACTGTGTGACTACTTGGCACTTTCAAACCAAAGTATTTGTAATGATCCATACTTAATTTACTTCCAATATATTTAATTAATAAAACAAATGAAAGAAATGTGGCAAGTCAACTGGAAGGTTACATTTGCTAGCAAACATGCTGCTTTGCCAAGAACCAAAAGGAAAAGAAAAGTGTTCCTGTAGCAGCACACATGTAGTACATTAATACAGCTGCAGCTGGTCGACGGTCGATACAGGTGTTTGTATCACAGGTTGATCTGGACGTCTCACACTTTACCGCTGCTGACTGACCTCACACTGAGTGCGGGCTGGATTTCAACATACTGTGCGGGCTGTATGACAGTGTACAGTTTTCACATCAACTTGGATTCAGCTTAATAACGATGTATGCGGCTGAGAACGATGGCTTTAAGTAACCATTTGAACGCAGTGCGGAATGACAGAAATAGTTACAGGTGTCACAAGTTAACCTGGACGCTGTGCACTCAACGCCACAGCTAACAGCCAACAGCTAACAGCGGTCTCCACACCGCTCTCTAGCCGCTCGGCGTAAACAAATGCCTCAGACTGTTCCACCCATGAGTTGTTTGTGAGTACAGACATTCACGACATTCCCATGTTTTTTGTTGTGTGCACACCGTCGACTGTCCGGGTGCTGCACTTCCGAGTTCCACCTCTTGCATTCCGTCAACATTACGTTGTCAATTAACAAGTAGAAAATAGATTTTTGAAATTTGTGAATCGATTCAGAATCATCCACATCTGAATCGCGATTAATCTAAGAATCAATTATTTTTCCCACCCCTAACATACAGTATATCTAGAAAGTGACAGGCCCCCAAGCTCCCAGAGCACGTTCTTATTATGGAAAGCAAAGCAGGCTGTCGTGCGAGTCTTTTCATCCAGGAAAAGTGTGACACAGTGGCGTGTCCAGGGAGGTTGAAGCAGCCGCTTCTTACCTATTTCTCATTGCTCTATTCTTAGCAATCCTGTTTTTCCTCCTTGGGCTTCCCCTGGAAAGCTGTCAGAAATGGTGAGCTACAGCTACAGTTCCCTGTGATACTGTTGTTGTCATCTTTTGTTGCTTTTCCTCTAGTCCCTATTTAGCATGGATTCAGTGTTTTGTGCGTGCATAGGGTGCTGCAGGCCCCTCACGGCTTTCCTTTCCCACATCACTGAAGACGTGGGTTGTTTGACAGTAGCCCCTTCACACTGCCGTTTGCATGCGGGGATCCTGTGCCAATTCTCCGCACCCTCCTCTGTGTGAAAGTTTCAGATGCGGAGAGGGGGGAAATTTCGCTCCAGCACTGATCCGCCCCTGGAGGTAGTATCGGGGCCGCATTATTGGTGAGCCGTCCCAGTGTAAACGGATAATCCAGAGGCGCGGAGCGGGGCCGTGTGGTCTGACTAGTTTGATAACTGCACAGGTCCTTCACTCAACTAAATACAGAGAAATGCCCCACAAAGCAACGTTGCAGGACCGAACAAAAGTAACGTAGTAACTGTAACTGTCTTTGGCAACTTATATGAGGAAAACAAATACAGCAGCTGTACGTGGAGAAGCGTCTGTCCTCCCGCCTGTCCTTCGACTCTTACTCACATTTCTGCTCAAAAAACAGCGTCTGTCACCGGAAAAAAAACTTTAACTCACCGAGTGTTTGTGACGAAAATAAATCACCACGACCGTCAGCTCTCCAGACAGAGACTTCAGGGAACTTTCCCCCAGAAAACGTCCTCCGTTTTACTGATGGTGATTATGTATAATTATGTAATTTAGCGCAAAAAACGTAACTCCGTCACTTTTCAGGATGTTTGGTGGGTCAGAATCTCAATCACGACACATTATAACAGCATCCATATGGTTATAAACTGTCAGCAGGTTTAGATTAACAGGGGAAACACCTACGTCATCAACATGACGCCTCTTTAGGAGCTGCAGCACCGGCTTTCTGTGTGAATTACACGCGTGAAGGCGGAAATGCTTCGCTCTGTCTGAATCACCATCGGCGGAGACTTGGCGAACCACCGCTCCGGAGATAATGCGGAGACGCTGTGTAAAAAGGGCTAGTGAAGGAGGTCAAAGGGAGACCTAGAAGGAGGGGGAGGGTTGCACCATGAAATCTCATACAGTTTGAACCCTAATTAATTATTACACAATTATTGTTATTATCAGTTACAATGACCCTGAAAGGAATGACAACAGAGAGGGTTTATGTTGGTCGATCAGATGCTTTACTATAGTTTAACAAAATATTATGCCTTAACAGTCGGGATTGGAGGATAAAAGATTTTATGGCTATCAAAACACTAGGGATAAGTTTATCGTGGTGAATTCCCAATAGTGGGAGAGTCGTGAATCGAGATAAAAGTGAATATAAGTGATTCCAAAATCCTGTTGTATCTCTCACAAAAAAGCTAGACATGCACAATAAATGTAATTTTAGGAATTTTTTTCAACTATTTATGTTATCAGTGAAATTGTAGCTGATAAATATTGATGATGATAAGAAGTTGTTTTCGGTTTTTATGGAGCAATGCATGCTAGCATGACATCTTCACGCTCCAATAAGGTGTTTGCAGATTTGTTATCTGCCAACATGAAAGATAAGATGATGAATAAGAAGAACAAAAGCAACATGCTTAAAAAAGGAAGAGTTTGTTTATCCAGTTTATTGAGGCATAAAAAATCAGTCAATGAAGATCTCTTCTGATTAAAATGTGTCCCCCAAAACTACATAGTGCACCTTTACTATCGGGATGTTACCATAAATATTAATTATTTTGTCCAGGATAATCGTGGCATTAAGTTGTCATATTGTCCCTATCTAACAGACACAAAAATTGATATCAACCTAAAATATAGAGATTTCCAATGACCATAATGCAGTAGGTAAACAAATCTACAAAGTTAATTTTCTTACCACAACGTAAATTGGCACAACACAGCTTGTTGTTGCTAAGACCAAAGATGTCATCTTTGGACTCCCTCTGTTACAACATACGCTACAAACAGTATAACACATGTAGAAGCTCTGGCTGGGCACCAAACACACACACACACACACACACACACACACACACACACACACAGACAACGGATTCTCAAAGCAAGCTATCAAGGTTTTGAGAAAGACACTTTTCTTCCTGCCTTACCCAGTTTCTTTTCTCTGTGTCTTTCTCCGGCAGCCTTTAGAGAGAGAGAGCGGAACAGTAGGTTTAATCCTTCGCCATGGCTGGTTGATCACAGTGAGTTCACGCTGAGCTTGGGGAAGTGTGAAGGACTGACTTGACTGTCTGTTAGCTTTACCTCAGACCACACCAGTCCCTAAATTGTCCAGAGCAAACGTCATTTCAGAGCCTCTCAACCTTGTTTGGCGCCAGTCCTGCTTTGAAGCCTCAGAGCTCTCAAGCTTTAAGCATGCCAGCTTTAGCTAGCAATGTGATGATGGGTGCAGACATACAAGCTGTAAACCACATGATGTTTGTGGTAGGTGATTTCTGCTTGCTGAAAAGACAACTTGTGCTTGCGAGCAAAGATTTCATCATTAGTCCACCCATAAGCTCCTATTCACCTCTGCATTTGTTAGGCTGCCTCAGTCACAGGTTTTTTGGATTTACGAAAGGAATTACGTTGGCCCAGGCAGAATGGAAAGACAGACTTTGTGGATTAATAACAGGAGTACTCTGTAGGATAGAGATAGAAGCGAGAGTAGGGTGGGACGATGAGGACCCAGCCTTTTGGCTGCTGTGCTGCACTCCCTGTGTTGGTTCTCAGCTGGTCACAGCTGGAACAAAGTAAAGAAGGAGTTGTACAAAATGGACAGAGGGCTGAGACTGTAATAGTCAGAGAGTTAGGGATGTTCTGATCCAACTTTTGATTAGTCCCCAAAACAACTTTTATCTGAAGTCTGTATCTGCCAATACTGAATATTTTACCAGTGGTTTATTTTCCCAAGTTTAGAATCTATATAACTCTGTCTCACTGTACATAACTGCAAGTGTCTTAACTTTGTGCATGTTTTAATTATAGTCTGAAAGTCAGTTTATGAGATTATTTGTAACCATAATGAAACATCAGTATAAATCTTACTGTAACCTGACTTGAGAGTTTAACACATCAACACATGAATGCTGATGCAAATCAATGAAGAAGAACAGAAAACTGTACGGTTCGATGCGTACCTGGGTTTTTAGGTCACGGTTCGGCTCATTTTCGGTACAGTATGGGAACAAAATGCAAAACATAGATTTGCTTGTTGTGTATTCAGAACTTTTGTAAATCAACAATTTATTGTATCATTATACAAATTATTAAAATAAAATAAAAAAATAGAATACTGTTGTAAAATGCTGCCTGGTAATAAGTTAAATAAATTATTCTCAAATAAACAAAATACATGTAAAATAAGCTTTCCCATGAATGAAACATTCTCAAACAAATAATATATGAAATATTATAAAAATAAATTTGCTCGTCACTGTCACGTGCAGAGTATAGCGGCGCTGACCTAGCGGTATAGCGGCGCAGCGCCACTGTTCCACCGTCTGGGGAGAACCCTGCCTTCATATTTTTTGTCAGAAAGACTAACTTGTCTATGTTGACTCCACCCATGAGTTATTTGTGAGTACAGGCTTTCATTACAAAGATATAAGGACGACAATACGCACTTTTGGACGATTTATTGACAGTCGCGTTTTTTTGGACAGGCATCGACACAGTCACCTACACTGTCACTGTGTGCTCTGTAGCACTCGTCTAATCGGTTTGCAGGTCCCAGCCCCCGGCATCTCCGTGTGAAATAGTAGTGTTCAAGCCACGTCAAAATGAATATACATATACATGACTTGTATCGATGAGCAGGGTGATTGGAATGTTTTTCCTGGTTAGCGGACATGGCCGAGGACCCATCTCGAGACAGGATTCTCAAACCACACCTCCAGCACATCTGGGACCCTCACCAGTTAAAATGAACACCAGTTAAACTGTCACACCAGAAACATGTCTTTCTCCATTGCAATATTTAATGGGGAAGCCGCAGTGTTCCCAAGCAGGAGACTTTAGCGACAAAGGAGGGTCTTAAGCTCTGTTTTCTCGCTAGCGTTAGCCATGACGTGAACGGGCTGCACGTGTAGCTGCAGGCGGAAAATAGTCATACCCGACTTCTGTTCCGGGATCTCACCCATGCACTGCCCTGTACCGAACCAAACGTCCTGTACCGAAACAGTTAAATACAAATACATGTATTGTTACACCCCTAATCGGCACCATTGCCAATCCAACAGATTGCATCAAGCCATTCCCACAGAAAATACATGTTTTGGGATTGGTGCGTTACTGCACCTGACAACACCAGTCTTCTTGACCTGGAAACACAAACACACACATACAGTGTATTTCTGTCTCTTCTCTATGGAGGCTTGTGTCAGTCTAGTGATGGTGTACATCATCACATGTTCCTCTGGCACAGCTTAATGTTTGGACAGGTCTGTCTCTGCTCACTTGCTCTGCATTACACATCTGACATCTGTCCATCTGTTAGCCCAGTGGTTCTCAAATGGTGGGGCGCGTCCCCCTGGGGGGGCGCAGTGAGGTTTCAGGGGGGGCGTCAGAGGCAGGGCAGGACGTGCCACTTTCACTTTAGCCTATGTATTAACTTCCACCAGGTCCGCTGCACTGCGTGTCTGCTCCGTCCAGCTCCGGCTGTCCAGAGCCCTCCAGAACAGATACGCAGGACTTCTATATATCTGGCGGATGCCGGAGCACGACGCAGCAATTCAGCTGAATTTTGCACCGAGCAGACAGGAAGTCAAGTGTCGAAATAACAATATAACATCCTGTTTCTTTTCAAAATGAAACACTCCGTGTTGACACCTCTAAAAAGAGACAAACACAAGCTCCTCTGCTAATCTCTTGGTCGGGAACTATGCAGCAGGAAATATGACGATGCCTACATAGACCTTGGGTTTACCGTGAACATGGTCGGAAATGAGGAAAGACATGTTTGTGTTTTATGCCTAAAAACTCTGGCAGGACAGCATAAAACCATTTTGATAATCAGGTGATTGTATGCAGAATGCTGCAACTCATTCAGTGGTTTATACAGATAAATAAATATCATCAGATCACAATAGTATTTCAATTTGGGGGGGGGCGCGAAAACATTTCTGTTCTCTAGGGGGAGAAAAAAATTGAGAACCACTGTGTTAGCCTAACCACTGAGGCATCACATATTGATATACTAGGTGTGCGCTTCTTTGTGTTGACAGCCAGTATGTTTGTGTGCGTTTGAAATCGGGCAGTAGTTATTACAACCAGGGTGCAAGACAAACTTTTTCATCGACAAACCAAATGGCTAGTGAATGCTCACATTTTACAAGCCCTCAATAAATTACCATTCTGTTGTTTAAAGTGAAACTCTCGCCAAAATGCAACCAAGGCTTTATTTGTGATTGAATATGAGTCAAACCTTCGGGTAAATGCATAATTATGACGAAAGAGGCACTTTTAAGATTGACCATAGTTTCGTTTTCGGGCAAGCTAATTTTGAACGGGAGTGCTCGGGGCAGGATACGATGGCATCAAAATCGCTATTTTTAAAACACTAAGAAGGCTCGACACAACATGAAACTTTGCTCGTAGCATCACCAGGGTCTCTACACATGAACACGAGCATTGAGAACATTGTTTGTGTACACAAAGTTTATGAAAAAGAAGGCTTTTGAACAACTCACTTTGGCGCGCGGCCGTCATGGCAGACAAAAAGTTTCGATCTACAAGTGCGACCATCAGGAAGGAGAGTAATGGTGGGACGCTCCTCAAGCTTAGTTCCATATGAATGCACAGATAATTCATTGTTTTGTCGTTAGCGAAAAGCAACATTGACAACCACGTTGAAAAGGGAGCCTCATATTACAAGCAATTCTACAATCAGCAGCCGGAAAAGTCACCCAATTATTCATGCATTCATATGGAACTAAGCTTGAGAAGCGTCCCACCATTACTCTCCTTCCTGATGGTCGCACTTGTGGATCGACACCTTTTGCCTGCCATGACGGCCACGCGCCGGGGATGCAGCAGCTAACGTGAGTAGTTCAAAAACCTTCTTTTTCATAAACTCTATGTACCAAAACAATGTTCACAATGATCGTGTTCATGTGTAGAGACCCTGGTGATGCTACGAGCAAAGTTTCATGTTGTGTCGAGCCCTCTTAGTGTTTTTAAAATAGCGATTTTGATGCCATCGTATCCTGCCCCATGCACTCCCATTCAAAATTAGCTTGCCCGAAATCGAAACTACGGTAAATCTTAAAAGTGCCTCTTTCGTAATTATGCATTTACCCGAAGGTTTGACTCATATTCAATCACAAATAAAGCCTTGGTTGCCTTTTGGCGAGAGTTTCACTTTAAGGTTTATTTTTGTATTTATTTTTTCGGGGTCTGAGGAATGAAGCAAATTCACCAGTCAATTGGATTTTATCAGCTTTTGACTGGTGGCTGTTGCTGATTTTGTGTCTTATAAGGACTTAGGTCGGGGTTTAAATGGAACAAGAATTATGACCCATATGATATAAAAGTTAGTGCATATCTTCATCTGCTTATCTAGTATGTAAATCCACCATATCAGTATTATGAATTAATAGAGAGAGAGAGAGAGAGAGAGAGAGAGAGAGACCAGTAAAGCACACACGCATGGAGTATACAGTATGTCATTAACATCATGATTATGTACAGTAGGTACAGTGATAGAAGGTTTGCTTTTTCATTCATGCCTCAGTAAATTAAATTTTCTCCTTTCTTGGCTCTTTTCTCATCAACATATTGCAGTCATGAAGTCACTATGGCATGAGACGGGCTGAAACCAGAATGATAAGGAGAGAAAGGTTCGGTCTGCAGACAGAGACAGAGATGGGTTGCTATTTTCACTGCAGTGTTGTGTGTGTGTGGTTCTCTAGGTTTATTTTGTGATTGTCAGGGGAATCTGGTGAGTATTTATAGAAGCTCTTGCTTGTCCTGCTTCCAATTTGCAGATGGATTACATTCCACTCAAACTTTGTAGAGGTGTGTATAAGATAATGGGAGAGAAAAGGGAGGTAGAAAGAGCGACAGCTTGACATCTTTGTGTTAGACAAAGAGAGAGAAGGAGAGAGGAGAAGACGTAGGGAGGAGATGAGAGATGATGACTCACCCTGGAGAGACACCTTTGGTGGCCACGAACCTTCACATCCTGAAGCATACCTGCACTGCAGTGCAGCCTCCTCACTCTAATGCAGGAGTGTGTGGGCCGGCAGGCAGGAAGAGATTTATGGTGTGGCTCTTCTTGTAATACAAACTCTTAATATACACATGCATACACAGGCTGGCAATCCGAAGCCCCAGTGGACCAGAATGATGACTTGGCTTTAAAGTAGGCCAAGGACCAGATTGAAGGACACACAGAAACACGCATGCACATACACATATGCCCAAACTGAGTCATATTCACTCTCATCTTCATTCTCTGCGGATTTTTCAAAAATAGCAGATTAATCCAGTAGAAATGAGCAGTTCTGAGAATCTGTCAGTTGTCCATCCCTATATCCCTTCACCCCTCCATCCCTCTGTCTCTCTTTTCATCCATCTCCAAGGCTGGCAGAGAGTCTTTGGTCATATTTGACCTTTGGGTGGGTGCGGAAGGAGGGAGGATGGAGGATGATGGATTTCTAACAAAATACAAAGAGATGCAGAGCTACGCTGACAGCGTGTGAATGACTGACAACTGGAAAAATGCCTGGTGACATGTGACTCTGACTGTGTGATTAAGTGAGAGAATTGTTATTGTGCGTGCATAGCCAGGAAGTATGTCAGAGGCTGTGAGTAACAGCTTCTCTCGGGTCTTCCTGTGGTTACTTTTGTAGTTTTTGCATCCCTAAGGTGCGATCGGAACGCTCTAAATCTCTTTGCTGACACATTTTGAAAAAAACACAGTCCCAAATCAAAGTTCTCTCACAGAAATGTTAGAGATGAATGAAATGAAAATGCCTTTAAAGTATTTCCTGACTTCCATTTGGTCTATGTCTTTCTCTCCTCCTCAAGGAGCATGTTTGAGTGACGACCAGACGAGGACGTGGGATCTCTGACGCTCCGCCCCCTCTACTGGTGGAGCCCCCTGCACATCTGACCAGAGACCCCTTTAGTTATTAGGAGAGGTGAGTGTGCAAATGGTTATGCCTTTTTAAATGGATCTGACAGTCTGTACTATTATTCTGATGGTGCCCTCATACCAACAGTTCTTTTGTCATTGTTTAAAACCATCTTTTAATTCTGTATGCTGTGTTTCATGTATTATTATGCTGGGATTTACTTATTGATTAGGTTTCTTGAACAGCTCCCTTTAAGAGCAGCTAATTTGACATTCAGTGCGTTTACATGACACTCGAGAAAACCAAATTATTGGGTTAGTCCGACTATGATCAGATTTTTAAGATGCATTTATACACATTAGTCTTACTAAAATCGGACCGGATTGGATTTCTCATAGTCGGATTAAAACACCTAGATTTTTCAATTGATAGTCGCATTACTCGTGCATGTATATGTTCCATCAGATCGGATTGGATTTTGTGTTCTGCGCAGGCTCGAGATTTTTTTCCCGGAGCCGTGAGCTGGAAGTAGAAGTCTTTCCTCAAAATAACCACAAGCAAGAGCGCCATTGTGCATCTAGTTTGGGTAATTGTCATGTACACCATTTACGAAATGTACAAAGAAGTATCTTCGTCTCGCTCTTCGTACACCATCTTTCTCGAATGAATGAAATGAAAAGGCAGAGTTTGTTGTTGCTGGTGACAATCAAATACAGCAAATACTGTAGTATGGACTATGGCTACAGACCACCCAAACAAAAAGAAAGCATGTTCAGACTAGGTGATATTCAAATTCAATGATTAGGTGTTACATTTTCAAAGTATCACCAATGCAAAACATGCTTCCTAATTCTGTAGTGTTGTTTACTTTGAAGCGTTTGTACTGAGACAGATTTGCTACGAAACCCATGGTGGTTTATGGTTGGCATATTGATGAATAAAGGCATTGTTCTATTATGATTTATTGTATTATAATGATGCATATAAACAACAGTATGTACAATACTTGCCTGCTGAGACTTTCAGTTTGAAGAGCTGTCAAAACAACATTAGCCTTTTAGCATTGATCATGTTTGATTAGTGTGTGGGTCCCTGAATTCAAGTGTTTGAGCGTCATGCATAACTTTGTACAAAGCATCTTAAAATTATGTATTTACTGTAAAGGATTACAGTGTTCAGTCAAGTTTCAAGTCCCTGCCAGTTGCTTTGTTGGGCTGTATCAAAATTCATCTTAAATAACAGCTACCCGGAAGCTCGAAAAAAGGAAACCCATTTCAAATATTTAGCATGTTTTGGAAAATATTTGGCCATTACGTGAATAATAAATGCTTTGTGGGGCTTTAAAAAGGCAAAAACATCATGCAAAGACTTTAAGAAATGGAAAACAGAAGTTTGTTCTCTCTTTTCTCTCCTGAAATGTTTCCCAGTATAATTATTTAAGAATTCAGAAAGAACAAATATTTGTGTAAAATCTAATGTAATGTAAAGTCTAATGTCTGTCACATTTGTGACGCTTTTATGTGAGTCAAGGTTCAATATTCCAGATGTTTTTAGGCAGGGAAACCCTGCTGTAATGCCAGAGCCACATAGATCCTACCTGGTTGGCACGAGTAGCAGCAGGAGTATCAGTGCTAAGAGCAGCTGACATACAGAAGAAAAAACTGCTGGCTCAAACAGCTCAAGCATATTGTGATTTGATCAGGCTGTGTTTTTGTGAATCTGTTAATTAAGCAATATTACCCGAGAGGGTGTGCTTTAACGTCATTTGAGCACGACAGTGATGCGGACAGTGAAGCAGCACTGAAGTGCTCAAATGACGTTAAAGCACACCCTCGAGGGTAATACTGCGATTATACAACTAATGCCAACAAAAATAAAATGTATAATCAAAATATATCCATGTTGATGGACAATTTGCGAGTGTGCGTCGCGTTTCCATGGACACACATGGGGTCGGACTAATAACTGAAACAAAATCAGTCACGTCAGTAGACTCATGTGTAATGGAACGTAGTTTACCACTACAGCAAATAATCCAACCCATAGTAACGACCTAACAACAGAAAGGATTTTCTTGTCCCTGATGAGTGAACTCTGAGCTGACGTTAATGTTTTATCGCGGTCTCAGAATTTCCCGAACTAAATCAATGCTGCACAGATAAACAGAAAATGCTTACTTTTATCGCCCAAGTTATAACAAAGATGTTGATGTTTTTTTTTTCTTTTATATTTTTTATAAAACGTTTTCACCGCGGTCACAATAGTGTCTCTCACACTGACGGGAAAATAAATAATAGCCAGGGCGTTTATTTGTTTCAATCACTTATCAGACCAGGCATTTATTTGGGACCATGCGGCAATTTGGGACAGGCGTTTAATTCCTTCCTCTCAAAAATCCAGGATGAAAATGTCACAAACTTCGCCAGCTTCTCTGTGAATTCTCCGGCATCCTGCTGGGCAATAGTTGTCTTCTGCAAGTGAAGTTGTTGCGGTGGAGGAAATGATTCAGCCAACCAGCACTCACAGATAACTCCTCATCTCTGCTGTCACTCACGGTGGCGTACATTTGTTTCGCCATCGCCCTGATGATTTTGCGGGACACTCTCTCGTGGTGTGCCCGTTTGCTGATAACTAATTCCCGCATGTTTATCTCAGGCTCCTCGCTGGCCTTCTTCCTCCCTCCAGCAGGCAGCCTGGCCCTGTTGCTGTCCTCCTCGGACACCTCCGTTTTATATTATCGCCGATCTCTCACTCTCTTGGGGTCGACAGAGAAACGTCTAGCGGCTGCTTCTCCCGAATTTTCCTCTGCATATTTTACGGCAGGAAGTTCGAATTTCAAGCCGTACTTTTTATTTTTTTTGCTCCAGCTCTGACAGTTACTATGTTGCCATGGAGATGGATACACTATTGCCACAGACTTGGTGGAGTAATATTTTGAGTAATGAGTCAGGCGTGCTGTCATGCTGATTTGAGCACGGTCTAAATGTCTTGTTGACCAATCAGATTGCTTGGCGGAACTACTTGTTGTATAACACCAATTAACACACAGTCTGTGGTGGTGTGTTCATTTTTGTAAGTACTGTCGTTTATATCTTTGTAACTTTGTAACTGTGTCTTCCAAAAGTGCCATCACAGCCTCCCCTCTGTACCTTTGCGGCCATGTCCATATGTACCAAAATGATCTTTATTTCTTTCTTTCTTTCATCTTTTCCCCCCCGTCTTCCTTGGCATCGTTTCAAGAAAATTTGCATCCAAATGGATCCATTGAAAACGACTCAACACACTTTAGTTCATATTCTAGGCCTATAGGTGGCGCTTGAAATTCACCGAAAACAAAGAAGAGACGGAGCATGTGCATAAAGCTTGAGCACTGTGTACAAACAGACAGTAGAAGGAGACAGTAGAAGGAGAAACCGAACGCGACAAGAAGAAGACGAAAATAGCTAGTGCAAGGAAACCAGAATCATATGTGTGGACCGATAATGGCTAGAGGTCGAGGGGTTGGGTGATGACGTCATTGATACGTATGCGGATTCACTGTCCACACGGGAACGCAAGGGCAGCGTTTTCGGATTTTTCCACCCTGAGAAGAGGTTTCAAAAAAGTGTGTTTACAGGCACAGCGTTTACAGGATCCATGTAGTCGATCAGCCAAAACGATGCAAAACATGTGCGTTTAGACACAAAAGCGTTTCCATGTGGATGGCCCCTGCCATGTTTGTGAGGTAAAAGGCTTTCTGTTAGAAACAGAAATGAATATGAATGGAAATAAAATGTGGGATGATGAGCTGTTAAAAGAACAATTACAGCACACAGACCAAGAAGCTCTGATTCCTGTTGTAAATGGTTTATTTTTATACATGTCCTGTGTGCCTGCCTGTGTGTCTGTGGTTTGCTGGTACTTTAAAGCCAAGCAGTTGCACTCTCTCCAGTCGCCAAGGGAACACCCGCCGTGACAATAATGTGTATTGATTTTGGCCAAAAATGCCAGAGTGATTGGAGATTGAAGTGTTTAATTCCACTTTGCGCCTCTGCCAAGTTTTGCATTGGTAATCAATTTCAGCTTGGACTTTTACGCTGCCGTGGGCAGTTCTCTTTGTTTTACTCTTGGCCTTCTTTACACTGAGTTTGTTAATTTTTAAATGAGTGTTTGTGTTTTAAAGTCTGCTCAATACTGGACTTTATCGTTTTTCATGGCACAGTGTTTTTCTACGGAATAGCTGTGTTCTTTGGAAAGTGTTGCATTAATTGTCCACCGGAATCTACAGACACAGACTTGCTTCACCTTTGTGTTTCCCAATAAAGTTATCTGCTTCCCCTGTCAGCAGTGTCTTTTATATGGTCACCAAAAAAGCACACCTCACGTTTTGGTTTTTGATTCTGTTGTCATAACTGCAAACGCTCGTTATTATATATTAGTCAGCCGTTTAGAAATAAGCTGGGTGGTATGAAAAATCATTGTTAAAGGTCCTATTTGTAAGAAAAGCATTGGGAGACTCAAAAGAAATCAAATTTTCTTACAAATATGAACCTTAACCCTAGAGAAAAGACTTTGGCAGAACAATCAACTCAAAATGAAAGTTTGTAAAGCTCACCTTCATAGCAATGTCCTGTTTAATGCCTTGCCTAGTTACAGCACAGGCCACTGCATCTGTAGAGTGACAGCCCCCATGAGCTGCATGTTTTACATGTTTTAATGCCTTTGTTCATCATCTGTTTGTGAAACAGATTTCCTTGTGTGGCTGCTGACAGTCAGCCAAAGATTAAATTGTACTGGAAGCCAGTGTGCCGTAAAGGAGGTTGAGCCAATGTCTGGTTCAAAAGTAGTTAAGCTGACTTCTGTTACATTCAGCTCCGGAGCAGAGAGCATTTGAGCAGCAGACATAATTGAGTTATACTGCTTGCGCCCTTTGTTGCCCTCACTGTTTCTATCCAGTTCTTCTTTATTTCAGTTTTGTAGCTGAGTCATTACAGTATAAGAGAAGGTTTATAAAAGTTTATAGTGTTGCTCTACCTATAATGATGTAGCTTATAATGTAGCTTCATGTCAGGAGTCTCTGATGATTCAAATTATCAACATATTCAATACTATAAATGAGTCACATGAAAAAATTTAACAAGCATAATTCAAGGTTTGTGGACGATACCTCCGCTCTCTTTCACTAAAGGCCAATGTTGTATTTCACAAAAGTGCAGTGACTTTTATGATGTTAGTAAAGTTTAACCGAAGTGACCCTCTATGAAACATAGAGGCACACCCTGTAATTGCATGTATTCTAAAACTCACTCATCCTATAGAAATATCCTCAGACACGTATACTCTTTCTATACTCTCACTCTCTCTCTGCCCCAGTACTTTTCTTGCCCTCCTTCTTTTTACAGGGCCAGTCCGTGTTTTGCATTCAAGGTTATGACCTGGAAATGAAGTGACCCCAGCCTTTTTGCCAGCAGCGGCTATGTACTTTGGTTACTCCACAGAGAGGAATAGAGACTGTGCTTCAGGCCGCCTTGTTCTGTTTCACTTCACTAATATTAGCCTGTGCCTTGTTCTGCTCCAGTTGAGAGGCATTACGACTGTTCAGAAAATCACAGCGGCTATCAGCGTAGTCTTGGAAACTGTTGAGCCTATCGAGCACACATGACCCAAGGACAGCTAGCACACTTGAGCAGCACCCTTGGCTTTCTCATTGGAGATGTTTCAGACAGCATTATTTTAACACGCTTGTTTATGACAGAGAAAGTGGTTAGTGTAACCAAAAAGAGAGCAAACAAATAAACTCTCTTTGTAGTTTATTATAAGACTGAACAGCATTAACTTTTTGCTGATTAGTAACACACAAACCCTCCTCTCTCATTGCCACTCCCTCATATATACGATCTTCCGCCCACTGTCTTAATTTTCTTTTACACATATAAACATAAAATCCCTAGAAGGGAGGCTCTTCGCTCCTAGGCATAAATTGCAAAGTGAGTGAAACTCTCGATCCTCTCGCTTCAGAGTTTGTCTCCAAGTGGTTGTGAGAAACACTGGTTGTGCAATCTCTAAAGGGGGATTAAGCCTGAGGAGAGGAGAAGAGATGAGGAGGGGATATGAAGGGAGACACAGAGAAGGATGTGAGGGGGGAAATTGTGTTCTTGTCGGGGAGTAGTGATGGCAACCGCTCTTGAAAGGAGACGACATCACTAAGAGACGAACGAGGGAGTTGGGGGTTGGGTGGCAGAGGGAGAGAAAAAAAGAGCGAGATGCCCAGGATGGAGGTATAAAAGAAGGATGGAGGTAACGTGATATGTTAATGGATAAGGGAGAGAGCGCAGAGATGGAGCGATGGTGAATTGTGTGTCTGTTTAATGTCATAGGGAGCCAGGCTGTTTAAAAGAGACTTCAAAGAGCCGAGCACCCAGCATAAACTACACTGACACACTCACACACACATGAAGCTGGGCCCGGGGCTGCCGTGAGCACAGAGGAGACCTGAGGTGTCCGCTGCCATGCCTGATTAGAAATACAGTGAGTGGAGAGGCATGGCTGGAAGACGGCGATGGGAAAGTGTGTTTGCATGTATTTACTCAATGTACACGCATATATATCTTCTCTCCTGCTGCTGCTGCTACTGCTGCTGCTTGGAGCACTGCTGTCTACTTGCTTTAGAATCACTGTGATCACATAGTATTCAGGGAAACCAGTTGACATCTCTCTGACAGCATTTTGACACAACTTTGTGAGCAGGAATATATGTGTTTCTTTGACAGAGCGCTGCCATGTTGGCTCTGTTATGTGCCAGGCTCTGCCTGTGCACCAGGAAAGGAGAAAAATTAAGTATATCCAAGTTTCTGCTGCGATATCAGGTCATGTCATGTTACAGCGTAGAGGTCAAGCGAGGCCGGTACAGAGCAAAAGAGAGGAGAGAAGTGATTGTAGAGCAGGGACTGAATTTCAGGCTTCCCACTGCTCCTGGAATTTCAAGAATTTTGAGAGGAGTGATCTGAGCAGTGAGACAAGCAATCTGATGAATTCTTTGAGGATATCCGGGAGGATCTGGGAATTTTCCAGTTACTTTAAAGGAATAGAATTGACTTCTATACCGTGTTTATTTTGTTTTATGTTGGCTTTCAGCTGTCCTGAGTGTGTATCAGAGGAGAATACCTACGAACTTTACTGTGGTTTCCAGAAGAAATTCAGAATATATATTAAAGAAAGGAATTTAGGAATTAGTTATACAATTAGTCATCTGCCATGTGCTGTGTCTTTACACATGCAGTACTAAGAGTAACAAGAGTGTGTGTGTGTGTGTGTGTGTGTGTGTGTGTGTGTGTGTGTGTGTGTGTGTGTGTGTGTGTGTGTGTGTGTACCATGACAACAGTCAAAGGTGCGAACATGCTGCACTGGTAACACTCAAGAAATGTATAGGAGATTCCTGTGAATGTTTTTTGTTGTATTTTGCTTGAGGAATTACTTACAATAAGTCGCTTATCATAAGGCTGGCCAGTCAAGCGAACCAATAAACATAATAGTTGTGTCAACGCAATGTAAACACAAACTTTGTATACTATATGTAAAACTGTGTAATATGTATCATTTGAACGTCTAAATCAAACAAAAAAATTCTAACTTCCAACTTGAACCATCTCACGTTCCAGTATGTCTGAGAGAGAAAGCTCCACAGGTGAGGCTAAATGCTGATAGAGTTTTTAAAATAGCCGCAGACACGAAGAATCATGTAAACGCCAGTCCACTGAGAGACATAACAAATTTTGAATTTGATTAAATCTGTATTTGACTGAGTGCCAGTGTAAACTGCTGTGACATGATGCACTTTGATTAACCTTGTCAAAACCCATGTTGCTGTAGTTGTAATTCATTAGATTGAATTATTTTCTTCTCAGGCGACTAACGATCAGAGCGTAGCGTTAAGCCACTAGAGGTTTCTTAGCACCAGTTTCACCTTGTCAGCCTGACAAGAAATCTCTCTAAAGGTTAGAAAAGTCTGTGAATCGCATGACAAGTGAGAGCTTTGGAATTTAAGTCTCCAATCAGGGTCAGCTTTGCATCTGAGAACAGTAATTGGGTTTTTATCAAACTGTAGCACATGGCATGACCTCGTGCTCATTGTTACTGACTATTCGGTTACAGCTCTCACCTCTCATTGAAGTGCTTTCATGATTGTAGAGGCTATTTGTGTTCGGGCCACATTCAGTGTTATGTTTCCCTATTTTGTTGTATATTTCTGCCCTTTTCTGAGAGAAATTTTAGTTCTGTTTTTCCCAGCATGAAAATATATCTAAGTGTGGATTTTATGCTCTGATGCAGAATACATACTACACATTGGTATACATCACTGGAGTTATTAGTTTTGTTAAATTACCTTAAGAAATATTGATAATCGATACCATGTTTGAAAGCACAGAGAAAAATGAACGTTGAGTGCATACAATTTTAGGTTTTTATAAAAAGATACATTTTACAAGGCTGATGCACTGTGTGTTGAGCACAACAGTGTCTAAGTTTAATTCACTGGTGGAGGAGGTGGGTCAATGTGGGCACTGCAGCGGTGTGTGTTTCTCACTGTTAAAAGAGAGAGCATACACAAGCCCAGCTTGTATGGGTGTATCCATATTGTGGAAAATTAGTATCAATATTTTAATAGTTTTGACATTACTATATACACAGTACATCGTTTTTATGTGGTAGAAGTGCTCAAACTACTACTAACCTTATCGTCACAGCATTGTAACTATTTAGCTTCACAGGCATAAAAGTCTGAGAAAAGACAAACTTTGAGGGAACAGACAGATTTTCGCTGTTGTTTTCTGCTGTGCCAGGCACTTTGTGCTACCAGAATCCTATCAGGTGGAAATTAGAAAAGCTCGTCTGCAGTTTGCCATCCTCCTCGGCAACTATGCAAAGATAAACTAAGCTAAGCTAAGCTAGCTATGCACAAACACCTTTTTTGCTCCCCCCTCCCAGGGGCACAAGAGAAATCACTGTGGCCAAATTAATTTTCTCCCTTCTGCTTGTGCTGCTGCAACCTGAGGGATCACTGAGGCAGAGAATCAGCCAAAGAGAGGAGAGATGGTGCTGGAGGAGAGAAGGAAAGGAGAGCAGAGGAATTTTAATGTGGCTGTGTCTGTCTCTCGCTGCCTGCCAAAGAAAAGCAATTACTATCACAGCTCCTCTCTCTCTGCTCTGTGTGTGTTTGTGTGTGTGTGTGTGTGTGTGTGTGTGTGTCAAGCACACACGGGTTTGGTATGTTAAATGTAAGGGTAGATTGGCTTGAACACTGCAGGGTGTTTGGGAACTCTGATACAGAGGATGTGTGTTTTCCACTTGAAACTTGAAAGCAGCTAAAGCTTTGCTTAGATACTGTGAAACATCCTCTCCAAAACACAAATGTCAGTGTTCACACTACTTGTGATGATGCCAGATACCAGCCTAACTGATAAACTTTCACAAATGCTCTCATACTCTACTGGAGCGATAATAGAAGGAAACCTAGCTGTCCTCTGAGCTAATTTTGAGGCTCTCTCTGAGTGTGAAGGCGGTCATTTGGAGAGGCTTTGATAAACAGCTGACAGACAGACAGACAGAGACAGACAGGCAGGCAGGCAGGCAGGCAGGCAGTATGACAAATGATGGCATTGAGAAGAGACTTGTAGGAAGGGTGGAGGTTGAAGGGAGTGAGGAGAAAGTCAGGGAAATATGAGAAGAAATACGGAGTGATCTCCTCTGCAGAGATTTGGAAAGGCCTGTGATTGTGTGAAGCAGCTCAGGACTTATCACTCATACCTTTCTCTTTTTTTTCTCTTTCTTGTTCTTATTACATTTTTAGGATGAGGAGGTTCGCCTACTGTAAGGTGGTTTTGGCCACCTCTCTGGTGTGGGTGATGCTGGACATGTTCATTCTGCTCTACTTCAGTGAGTGCAACAAGTGTGACGATAAAAAGGAAAGAGGACTACCTGGGAGAGATGGTGAGTGTGTGTTGCCCCCCCATGTGATCACAAGGACACACTCACATTCTGCAGCATCCTCTTGAGTGTGTTGTATGTATGTGTGTGTGTCTACTGCAGATGCCCTGTCCAGGCCGCGGGACGGGCCTGGTGAAGGGGGGAAGCCTGTGGTGATCCCAAAGGAGAACCAGGAGAAGATGAAGGAGATGTTTAAGATCAACCAGTTCAACCTCATGGCCTCTGAGATGATTGCTCTCAATCGGTCACTGCCTGACGTCCGCCTGGAAGGGTGAGCAGCCTGCCTACAGCTAATCATATGTCCTGTCACTTACTCTGAATCCACTCATTAAAGCCCCCCTCCAGTCAGTGTTTCTTTCTGTCTACTGATCGACATTCTTTCTGAAACAGATAATGCGGGTGTGGTAATAGTCATACGTAATCCATTCCAATGCAACCACACTGCCATTCTAGCAAATTCAGCCAGATCTAACTGCATTTAATCAGTACCTTTGTTCAATCTGCCAATAGGTGATGTCATTTAGTTTTATCTGTAATTTGGTTGAATCTGATTGCTGATGTGTACTGTTCCTGAGGTGTGTAAATGAGGATACACTGCTGGGTCAGTCCACACTGCTGGTCAGCTTCCTGCAAAACGGTGTCCCAATTCCATTAACCGATTATACACAGAAAGTATAAAATACTGTGTTTGTAAACTTTTCCTGTAATAATTAAAACAAGAAATTGTTAAGATGATACAATACATTTGCCAGTCAAGCTGTAATTTTGAAATACCAGCACACAAGCAGACAGCAGAACCTTTCCCAAAGATTTATTAGTTGTTTTTGGGGTGTTCACAAAGCTATTTTACTATCATCCATAATTCATTTGATTTTTCCCAGCTGTGAGCATCCCTACCACTTCCCTTGTGCAATGTGTTTTGGGACAATATGATCCCTGGGCACTCAGAAGTCTAAAGAATCAACCTGTTCTTTCTTTTCACACGGTTAAAACAAACTCGGGTGAGTTGACCAGTCTAGTGTGATATGTTTAGGCTGGCGTGGAAGCTTCCAGTTAAACTAAACAAATACACTGAAACCGCAAAATCTGGTGTTGTTTATTATCCGAAAGCAAACAGACCACAGCAGGATTTTATCTTGGTAGATATGTGATTTTGTCATTACTTCAAAAGCTAAACTATTATCATACCGTCCTTTGATTGTACACTGTTCAGGAATGTTACTTATTATAATTTTTTCCCATGGCAATAACTCCATGAAACAGGACATGTGATCAAATGAAATCAAAGAAAATAAAAAGGCCAGAGGATGGGAAATAGATATAGGGGATGTGTAGCATTTTTTATGATAATTGTTGACATTCACCCTGGACCGTGATGACATTGATGAAGGCCATTACAGATGGTCTTAGGCTATGGTTGTTTTTGCCTATCTGATGTTTGTTTGACGTGGCTGTTTGTTCTGTGGCTGGACATTAATCTTTGGAACAGTTAGATCGATTAATCGCCATTACGGATTTAACCGATACAAAATGTATTCACTGACAATCAGAGATGGGCACAAACAGAACTTCAAAAATTGAATGAAAAGTTGATTAAAACACAAGTAATTTGTTGTTGTATAAAATACAGGATGTTCCATACGAATTGATAATCAGTGTTGGAGGGTCAGTTGTTGAATAGCAACAGACATGTGAATGTAATGAAGTCATTATTTTGTGTTGTTTAGTTTATCATCCAAGTAACTTGGTTTTCACTTGATCTGTTCTCTTAACTCCAAATGTAGCCTATTCTGATTTTGCATTGCACTTAGATCATGTCAGTCGTTAACACATCATATATTTTTAACATTTTATTGATTGTTAAGGCATCCATTTTGCCAGGCTTTAAGCAATGCAAACCACAATGGCTTGGACTAATCAGCGTGCTATAAGGAGGTGGTCTAAGTGTGACAGTCAGCAAGAATAGCTAAAAGAGGTTAGGGTAATGCTGCTATAGCCTCAGGTATGTTACAATTTTGGATGTATGAAAGAAGAGGAAAAGAAGACACTGAAGGCTTTTCTTGATGGAAAAAGATGGGTTCGCTCTTCTTTTGACTGGAAATTAACAGGCTAACTACCACTGGTAGTGCTCTCCTGCTGCTGACGTGTTTGGTTAAAATTAGCCTGTGATCAACAGTGAAAAGATCCTATCAGTTGTTCTGTATAACAAACAAACTGTCTGATGCGACTACAATAAACTCCCTGTTTGAGAGTTTATATATTTGGCGGTGGGGGGGGGGGGGGGGGGGTTATTGTGAAAAAAACAGGAAGCGTTGTTTGCTGACATGTCTTTTTTGTCATTAACTAAAATCAGGGAACCTAAATTAACATATAGAGAAGTACTGAAGTAGAGCATGACTTGCGTCTACTTGCTGGCTTTTGATTTCCTCAAATGACAGTGTCTAAAACTATCCTCTGTGTCAGTTTTTATAAGCTCACTGCTCTTAGTTTGTTTGTAATAAACCAGCATGAACATGAACTGGACGAGAACTAAAATCCAATGTTTGTATGTTTTTTCCTGTGGCCTGGACCCAATGAACCAAACCACACATGTGATAGTGCCCTTCCACAGTGTCTTTTGAGTATATTTTATCATTATTAAATCCTGCTCAGGTAAGTAGACTGCATATATATATATATATATATATATATATATATAGTGCTTTACCAGACTAAGACTCCAAGACGCTCAAAGCACTTTCCGTTACATGCAGCATTTAGCCATTCATACTCTACATAATCACACACCAATGGCACAGCATCAGCATGTAGATTGTAGGGGCTAGGGATCAAACCCCTGACCTTCAGATTTGGCCACCACTCGACCGATCAAGCCCCCCCTTCTCCAAGAAGTATCATAGAGAATGGAACTGGGACACAGCTTGCCAGAGATTTTATGTGGTGACCTCATGCTGCACCAGCATGTGTTACTAAAAGGTCCAACCAATAAAGTATGATTAATTTCTAATCCATGTCTAATAGCCCTTTGGCTCACCCTAAAGACTGTTCTCTCACTCTCCTGTCTCAGCAGGAAATACATCACATTAATGAAATAATGATACAATTTCCTGATACCTTGAAGGTAACAGCCCCTACAGTTAGTGAGGCGTACCTCACTTTAAGCTCACTACAATGTAGTTACTAAAAAGTCAAGAAAACCAAACAAAAATAAACACTAGTCAGTTTCAAGGATAATGATTAGCGAAAAGACACCGCTTTTATTTGCTTCAGTTAATACTATGTTGTGATTCCAGAGTGCTTCTTCTCTATAATGAGGATTTAAGTGTTACCTAAGTGTCTAACAGTGCCAGTGGCTGCAGGTCAGTCAGTCTTCAGACAGGCAGAGAGACAACAGGGCAGTCAGAACAGCAGACAGGCGTGCATCCGTCCAGCAGCTCGGAAGAAATGTCAAGGTTAGTTCAAGCAGGTGGAAACCAGCTCCCCCCCCCCACTCCTCATCTCTTTTCTGCACTTCAGCAGAGGAACATGCACAGATCAGTAATGAAGGTTTTCGGAGCGATAGACAGAAAGACTGACTGACAGTCACAAGACTGACAGACAGGGGCACATGCACACTAGACGGGCAAGAAAGAAAGAGGACATTGATCCGTGAAATGGGTTTTAGTGTTTGAGCGAGAGTTGATTACTAGGTGTGTTTTCACTCAGCCTTCTCTCCGTCTATCTGCTTTTCCAATTAGGAGATAAGACAGAGTCAATATCGAGCAGGGCAACGTGTCTGTGTGTGAAGGCACGTGTAGGTTTGTGTTTATTTGTGTGTGTGTGTGTGTGTGTGTGTGTGTGGAAAGGCAGGTGTAGGGAAACTGAATGAGTTCATCATAGACAAGCAGGCCATCATCATTAGCTGAAACTTTGAAGGAGAAAGTCACTGATGGTTATTTTTATTTTTCAGCAGTGCAGTTATTGAGTACAGAAAAGAAGAGGGGCCAGGTCATTCTGACATTACAGTCAAGCCTGTGTGTGTGTGTGTGTGTGTGTGTGTGTGTGTGTGTGTGTGTGTGTGTGTGTGTGTGTACATGTAATTGGGTGGATCTGCAGTATATGAAAACACTTTCCATGACCACACCTTTCAGAAAACTTCTGTTTTTAAGATCCTGGCCGCAATGTTTTTATGAGAATACATACATCAATGTATGTGTGTGTTTAATGCTGCATGGCTGATGCTGTTTAATCAGAAACAGTCTGCCCGCCCATCCCAAGTATCCCTACAATCCACTGGCTAGAGAAACAGCCTGTAACTCATTACCCCGCTTTGCTGCTGCCAGACGTTGCTCCACCACTCTGACTGTTTGGATACACACACACAGGACTCAGAACAACCACTCCTCAGTTTTTTAAATCATGGGACACACATGTGTCAATGCATGTTGGTTTTTAGGTCACACAGAGGTCCTGTTTTTGAGAAGTGGAAAGTGTTGGTCGTTATGTTTGTAAGAGAGAAATAATGAACTGACGTGTGTAACAGTTATAGGACTCAAAGGGTGTCTCTGTTTTTACAGTGAATCATCTTGTGTGCTCATCGACCTCCCTTCCTTGCAGAGCGTGTGGGCATGCACACAGACTGAGAATCACTGTGTGTGCGTGTGTGTGTGTGTGCGTGCGTGCGTGCGTGCGTGCGTGTGTGTTATTTAACATGCTCCAGAGGACGCTGCAGGATGGAGTGCATTGTTGACCTCCTCTCCTCTGTTGCTGTTACATTCCTTCTGTCAGAGAGAGAGAGGAAGCACAAGGAGAGGAGGGAGTTTTGAAGATGGTGGAAGAGGAATCATTTTCTGTTTTGTTTTGTATTTCGGGTTGAGTCTGTTGGAGGAAGGACGTCACAAGCTGGTTTCAGATTTGTCGTCAATCGATGACAGTTGATTCTAAATCGTGTTCTCCAATTACACTGATGTGTGCCTAATTTGTTTTGGTTTTCTTTTAAAATTGGAGAGCAATATTTAACATTCATTTGGAATTGAACAAGTCCATATTTTCTGCCATCTGTTGTGCAAATCAGTCCATTTGTAATATGTGTATTTTTCCCACTGATTAGAGAAAGGTTTATCGGATATGTTTCCTGGAAACATATCTGATAATTTTGGTTGATGAGATTATTAGCAAGACTTGTACGCCTTAAGAAGCCGTATACATAATGTGACAACCCTTGTTAAAGACTTTACAAATGGCAGTGTATTTTGTCTTTAACACATGCAGTTATAACTTTAACAACAACTATAAATATCTATTGTTTTTGTCGAGCCCACGCTACAACTATAACCACTAATTTTTCATTACATTTCTATATGTACAACAACTCTTGTTGAGTGTTGGATTGTCCTTGTTCATCTCAGCTTTGCAGAATTCCATAAACCCTTTTCTCTTCTGAATATCTTTTGGTTTATTTTGTTGTTGTCATTAATATCCATTCTAAGCTGCTGAGTTGTCAGCACGTTTGGTGCCGCTGTTATCAGAATCACCATCTATTGTAGGCTGTATATGGTAACACTGAAATAAAAGTGCCTAAAATGCCATCAATCAAGCTTTTGTGGGAAACCACAAAATCTTTTTCTTCTTTCATCCCCCAAACTGATTTTGTCAGCAAAGGTAATAAACGTTTTTATGAGCTAAACATGTGACACTCTGTTACAGTATATGATGTAGCCTGTAATAAAGGGGTACATTTAAAGAAATACTGCTGTAGATCCTCTGGAAATTCACTTGGGAATCGTTATGCATGTGGCATAAGACAATGACAGAACCTTTTTGAAAATATAACGGCAACTGGTGTAAAGGTTCACTGTGTTCAACAGGCTAACAGGCTCATTGTCACACAGAAATCAGATACAGTCGCCCTTAAAACTTTAACTATTCTTTGGAAAGATCTCACGTGTAATTAAAACTTCACAAAAAAAGTATAGATAATGGCTTAAACAAAGCAAACCCACCAGTATGATCATTTAAGAAAATGTTTCTCAGGGGATTATCTCAATAAGCTGTGACCGTCTCCACTTCAATAATATCCATCTCCACTCATGCCTGCTCTCTGTGTCTCAATAAGGGGGTTTTGATGTGTGTGCTCCACACTGCTATGATAATGACTCACACTCTAATTAGCATCACTAATCAACTGTCATTACGCTGACCCGCTGTTTCTGTGTGTGTCTTTCTCCATCTAAATTTGAGGATACATGCTTGGTTACTTGCTCATTATTCACCCTCAGTGTTTTTTCTTTATTTGAAGTCGATAAAAATGTGATTTTTTTCACAGAGCCATAAACGATGAAAATGCAGCGACTCACAACTGACTAATGCGGTTTAGTTGATGTTTAAGCTGCAGCTATTTCTCTCTTCATCCCTTTCTTGTGTAGACTCACTTTAGCTGCAGCTCTCTCTCTGTAACAGTCTCTTACAATCAGACAGAGGCTGCATTGTGATGTCTCTACTAGAGAGTTTTTCTCTTCTCTTGCTCTGTCTCTGTCAGCTCAGTTTTATTTGTGTTCAAAGCCTACAACTTCACTTATTGCGCATGTCTTTGAGTAACCATGTCTGTGTTGAATTGTGATGCAATTTACACACTTACACTTCTTGTGCCTTGTCCTTTTTGACGATGTTTCGTCTGTTCAGTATCTTAACAATTTAAATTTGCTTTGTATCCCTATTCACATTAACTCCGCTGATTGTTTTGTTTTATTGTCTTCGTAGGTGCAAGAACAAGTTATACCCAGATAATCTTCCTCGTACAAGCGTGGTGATTGTATTTCACAATGAGGCGTGGAGCACGCTGCTGCGAACGGTCCACTCCGTCATCGACCGCTCTCCACACACACTGCTGGAGGAGATTGTGTTGGTGGACGATGCCAGTGAGCGAGGTATATACACACACACACACACACACACACATTGCAGATAATTCCGTCAGTGCTTGTGCCTCTTGTTTGAGGCTTAGCCTATTTTTTTTAGAGCTACTGTATGATTTTGCCGAGTATGAGTTGCTGATGTGTGTGTGAGTGTGTCTGCACTGATGCCCAACAGCCAGTCAGCATGTATGGTGTGTGTGTGTGTGTGCCACTCCACCCTTTCCAATGCTGCTAATCCCTGTTTGGGGGAGATTAGGTCTTTAATTCGCCAGCCGCAGGGATTACACTCCGTTATTACCCTCAATCCCCCCCATCCGCCACCACACAGCATCATTTCACCCTATGGGACCTCAGGTTGGATGTTGCACGTCAGAGGGTGTGTGTGTGTTTGGGGTGAATGCAGGTAAGGGGAGCTGTCTGCAGGTGGCAGAAAAGTCGGCAGGCATGCTCAGGCACATTCAAACAAGCAAAAAACACACGCAACAAAATGTTTGTGGAGTCACTTGTGTGTGTTTTTTTCTGCCTTGTGTGTTTATAAACTCCTTTCTATGCGTTTATTTCTACGTTTAAGATTTCCTGAAGCGGCCACTGGAGCAGTACGTCAGAAGGCTGGAAGTCCCTGTCCGAGTGGTGAGGATGGAGCAGCGGTCTGGACTCATCCGCGCTCGCCTCAAGGGAGCATCCCTCTCTACTGGCCAGGTCCGTAACCCCCACTACCCAGTGACCTGCTCTCCATATGGTGTGTGCACTGGCTGGTTTGTCTAAGCATCTCTCTCTGTGTTTCTAGGTCATCACCTTTCTGGATGCTCATTGTGAATGCACAACTGGGTGGCTGGAACCGCTTCTCGCCCGCATCAAGCAAGACAAGTAAGACAAACGCACGTAACAAAAAAAAAAAGGAAAGTCGACCAATGACAAACATAAAAAATTCAATTAAGTATTGTTGAGTATGCAGGGGCCTTGCCCTTACGTTTATTTGCTGTTTAATTACTCACTCTCTGTTATTCACACACACCAGACACACAGAGGCTTTACAAAGACTTGATGGCTAATGGCTGATGTGAAGTCACAGCATGGTTCATTGTTTAAATGCGTGTGGTCCTAGAGCTGCGGAACATCATAGGTGCACACTTTTTCATGATTGATGACCACTTGAGGTTATAAACAGCAGTCTGACAGATGTTTGTTTGTGTGTGTGTGTGTGTGTGTGTGTGTGTGTGTGTGTATGTGTTTGCGCGCGTTTGCTGTAGGAGAACAGTTGTGTGCCCCATCATCGATGTGATCAGCGATGATACCTTCGAGTACATGGCGGGATCTGACATGACATACGGCGGCTTCAACTGGAAGCTCAACTTCCGCTGGTACCCGGTGCCCCAGAGAGAGATGGACCGCCGCAAAGGAGACCGCACGCTGCCCGTCAGGTTGGTGATAACGGCAGGATGAACTTTCAAATAAGACAATCTGGGTTTGACTTGCTGTATCGAAGTGTCTCTCAGCCAGTTTAATCCCCACCAGCTCCGGGCTGCTGCTGTGCAGCTGACCCTGACCTCTCTGTTGAGTCAAGTGAAAAGAGAATTTCCCTGCAGGGACATAATTGAATCATTAGTTAAATAGCACATGAATCATACACACTAAGTCAGCCAGTCAGCTGTTTAAACTAACTTATATCCTGTGAGCTGTAGCGTTGCTGATAGCCATTCACAATTGATGTGCACGGAGTAATCACAATTCACCATTTAATTTACCACAGTTAATAATCATAAAATGCTCCTCGGGCAGATATAGTCTAAGAATCAGTTGAACTTTCCTCTGTCGCTGAAGTCAAGATGTTAATAAGATTCTGTGTCATTTTGTTCCTTGTATCATTTCTCATGGTCCGGGCCTGGGAGCTAAATTCAATAGCTTATTTTTGCCTGTCTATCATCTCTTCTTCCTGCTCTTGTTTCGAAGCATGCTTGAAGCCGTTATTCAAGGTCAGACACATAATATATCTGACGTAACACTCTGTGCCCCTGTTTTTCGGCTGTTTTTCACAGCTCTGCGTGACAAAATGTTCCTGAGGGTGTCTTGTAAGTGGCCTAAAAAACAAAAATGGGATATAGTGTCAGGGCAGGAAATTAAGAGGCACTTTACGCTAATGACATGATTTACATAAACCCTGTCACGAAGAAGTTCTGCATTACACATAAACAAGTTTTCAGTATCAAATGAATGTTTCAGGTGGTAGTTTGTGGCCACTGACAATTGAAAAGTAAAAAAAACAGGCCCTAATGGGATTTGAACCCATGACCCCTGGTTTACAAGACCAGTGCTCTAACCACTGAGCTATAGAGCCTTTGCTGATGGCCCCAATCAGTGCAGGAATGAAAAGGCAATACCAATAGACAATCATGGGTGTGGAGCCAGACTAGATGAACCAGTTACAGGAGTATTCTCCCTTCACAGCAAAGCAGCTAGCAGCATTCTCCCAGACAAATGAAGTAAATGGAGACATTTTAAAATGTAAAAAAAAAAACAACAGCAACTGAATAAACAGCACATCCGGCGTAATACTGTGGATTTGGGATCAAAAATGTATTTGGTACGACATTATGTCCTCTTCACTATAGCAGCTGAGCTAAAAGTGTTGGCATTTTCTCTTCAAATCCATCAGGGTTCTTTAAGCCTCTGAAAAATTTTATTATTTTATTTTATTTTTTAAAGAAGTTCCCAATTTCTTCAGTTGTTTAGGGGAATGCTGCAATGCTGTTTTGCTCAAAATGACAAAATTCTTGCAAAAGAAAAAATAACCGCTGATAGCCTTTTTAAAGTCATACCTTTAGTGACCAGATTAGGGTTTAAGTAATTTTGCATTTTCAACATGTGCGTTGCTAGCTTTAAATTTGTTGTTACTATAGCGACATGGGTTTTGAGAATAGTCAAACTGAAGGAAGGAGAATCTCGCCTGAAACAGGCAACCAATGTTACGTTTAAAACCACAGTAGGCGTCACAGTGAGTCAGAGAAGGTTTCAGTCAAGTTCCAGTGAAGCTCTTGTACTGTGGAGTATGCCAGTGGGAAATGAGCAGATACAATAGAACAAGTCAAGACAGAGTAACACAGATGTGTCTGTACATGTGCATTTGGTGCTAAATGGCTGCTAATACGACTACCTTGGGAATTTCTCTTCATTAGCTAATACATAGCAATTACAGGCCTGTTGCCGTGACACTCTGAGGAGCCTCCTGGAGTGACGAAACGGGGAAATGTCAGCAGCTAAGCTGGTTGTTACAGGCTCATCTACCTTGTAATTTACAGTGCTGTGCAAAAGTCTGAGGTCACTCAGAAAGTTTCTGGTTACAGCTGTTGGACAGAAAAAAAGTGGAACGGAAGTATCAAAGGTCGAAAGTAGACTTATTAAATGACATATTAAAGGACCTGGAGTCAGTTTGACAGTTACTCCTCCAGATGATGAGCCAAGAGAAACATTTTGTTGCCTTTTTACTCTTTGCAGTCTTTGCTTTCTTTCGATGTCAGTGTTGTTCAAGCTATAAACATCTTTGTGTGTATCACTTCACACACTATGTGTATCACTCACTGTTTGGATAAATATCTTCGATTAAAGATTGTGTTGCACTACAGTGTATATCAGGATTCCCACAAATTAGTAGGTTTTGTTTCTTTTTCGGTTATGTGTTGAGTCTTGTAAAAATAGTGGTTTAACTGTCAGCTGAAGAGTTTAGAGAGCTTTGATGTGTTTGTAGTAAAAAGAAAATGTATGTCCAAGAATGATATTGTCAATGGTTTCATTCTTCTGTTATTATCTGGGATTGTTAAACAGCATGTGTGTTGTTCAGCAAGCTAGTGTTCTTGTTGCTTATTATTTCCCACTCTCAGCCCAGTGCTGCAAACAAACTGTCACACTGCATGCTCTCAGGATGTGTTTCATCTGTGTTTGTCCATTCGTATGCAATGTATTGTGTGTTGGTAAGTGAACTTGAATGTTGAATGAAAGCAATAACAGGCAGTAAGGAAAATACGCCTGATCTACGGAGGAGGAAACCGTTCTGTGAGGGGGAGAAATAGGGGAAGGCCTTTAAACACAACCAACAGAGAACTGAGCAGAAAAACAGAGAATGATAAAAACAGGAAAGCGGTGAAGCACAGGGGGTGAGAGCTGTGAAATCTAAAACTGTGGGATCTGCGATGGAATCTGTAGATACTGTGTGACCTTTTAGAAAGCCGGCCATCAGTGAATTAAGTGGCACCTCGCTCTTAAATTACCCTCCTCTCCCGTCCCTATGCAGGACTCCCACCATGGCAGGCGGCTTGTTCTCCATAGACAGAGATTATTTCCAGGAGATCGGCACGTATGACGCAGGCATGGACATCTGGGGTGGAGAGAACCTGGAAATCTCTTTCAGAGTGAGTGAACACACCCGCAGCCAATCGACATGACTGTTTTCTTCCATCCACTGGCAGGCAGTCAGGAGTGTCTGCTAAGACACACATGCAAAAATGACAACTTGTTAGTTTCTGACTAAATTGTTGACTTGACTAATACTTTGTCAGGCGTCGTTCTGACGGGCAAACTTTTTTCACAACACAGACAGAAGCAATCTGCGTCATCCATCTCTCAGCAGAGTTCTCCAGGCAGCCTTTGCTCATCATGCAATCAGACTTTACATTATGTCTGTTCTACACTGTAAACTGTGAAAATGTGTTGTTTGTGCTAAACAGATTTGGCAGTGCGGTGGGACCCTGGAGATCGTCACATGCTCACATGTGGGTCATGTGTTCAGAAAGGCTACTCCCTACACATTTCCTGGAGGAACAGGACAGATCATCAACAAAAACAACCGACGCCTGGCTGAAGTCTGGATGGATGAATTTAAAAACTTCTTCTATATCATCTCTCCTGGTGAGTTGGCTGTGTGTGTGCGTGTGCGTGTGCTGTGTGTGTGTGTGTGTGTGTGTGTGTGTGTGTGTGTGTGTGTGTGTGTGTGTGTGTGTGAAGTCTAATCTCTGTGGCAGTTGTGATCTATCCATTAACCCAGTGACAGTGCGATATTGCAGTGGTGACCCAACAGTATGGGACGGGGGGCGGCAAGTAATTTCACGCTACCAAGCATTTATTGACTTACATACACACACACACACACACACACACAGGCTGGCAATGAAGAGACAACCAAAAGTAAATTCTTTAAAGAGAGTATGTTTTTAGATGCAAAGCTCTTTTTAGAACAGGCTTGGAACTCACTCAAAAACTCAATCGTTCACTTTTCTTTAGAAAGCAGACAGATTCTCCACGAGGGGGAGCTGTTCAGGTGACTGCTGGCAAACCAGTTCAAAATCTGCACCAGTTACGAGGTAGTAAAATTACATCTGTAGTGGCAGTTTAGACAATATTTTGATGTCGCCAACTACAGGCAAAGAGCTACTGCAGTTATAACACTAACCTCCATATTCCACCAGACCACGTTACGGGCACTACACGGTTACCAGAGCTGATTGCGGCACTTCTAGACAATATATATATATATATATATATATATATATATATATATATATATATATATATACACACACATATACATACTCACAACAAACTTTATGGCTTTTTCTTGAACTATTCTTTCTGACTTGAAGATGCCCCAGTTATTAATGCCACCCACAGAGCTGTTTCCACCTAGTGACATGAAGCTGGACTATTTTGAGTCGCTTAAACAAGAGAGCATCTCTGAGGTCTGGAGACAGGCCGTATAATGAAATCTAGTGTTTTTCTGCTCATTCATGAGTCAGGAGAACTGCTCTGTTATAACTCACTCTGGTCTGACCCTGCACATCCTATAAAAAGTCATGGGACTGATGAGCATGAGGAGCAGGAGGTCAGTTCTACATTGTGGACAAACCAACACATACACTTTCTACTCAGTGTTTAGAACATATTGACCAAACGTCATTACTGACAACAAAGATTATCATTAGATTATCCTGCAAGACTGGTTTGAAAGTTGTGTTTCCAAAAATTTGATCATTTCATGGAAGTTTTTCTTTTTGCAGTCTTGAATTCAGGGCCAACTACAGCTGCTCCACTTTCTCTACAGACGTTTGATGTTCAACAAATAGATTTCTGTTGAAGTGTCACTTCAGCTTCGGCAGTTCTTGACGTCAGATGGCGAGCCCTGCATTTCAGTGACATTGGGTCTAGCTGGGTGCTTCAGATCAATGTGTGACCTCGTTCTACATTTTAGTACCAATGAAAACCTTTTAAATAATGTGCACATGGAAAATGACTGTAACGGCCTGTCAACAAACGCTGGGCTGCATGAATGTAGTTTAGCGCCATAGTTACTGACCTTTGTGTTGATGTGTGTGTGTGTCCAGGTGTGACCAAAGTGGACTACGGTGACATCACGTCTCGCTCGGCTCTAAGACAAAAGCTTCAATGTAAACCTTTCAGTTGGTACTTGGAGAACGTCTACCCCGACTCCCAGATCCCCAGGCACTATTACTCACTGGGAGAGGTACTTTTTTTCTCACTCACACTCACACACACACACTCTCTCTGACTCACAAACTTTTAGATACACAGACACAACTGTGATTCACTCCCTTAAGGCTGAAATCCAAGCAGACATATATTTTTCTTTTTTAAAACCTGAAACCTGTTTGACTCAAAGGCTGTGGTTTTATGTTCAGGTAATTTTGTAGCTTCATGTGTTTTCTGTGTGTGTATTCTGCTCAGATCCGTAATGTTGAAACCAACCAGTGCCTGGACAACATGGCTCGCAAGGAGAATGAGAAAGTCGGCATTTTCAACTGCCACGGCATGGGAGGCAACCAGGTATCTAAAGACCAAGACAAAGAGATTTCATTGAAAAAGGTGTAAAAACTATTTTCCACAGTGATATTAGGGTCATTCCTGCCAGTACTCATGAAGGACAGAAGTGCAAGGAAGAATGTTTTGGAGGATAAATGTAGGAAAAGACTTGTTTTAAAGTGTGTATCTGTTTGTGCGACGTGCAGGTTTTCTCCTACACGGCAAATAAAGAGATCAGGACAGACGACTTGTGTCTAGACGTGTCCAAGTTAAACGGACCCGTCATGATGCTCAAGTGTCATCACCTCAAAGGCAACCAGCTGTGGGAGTACGACCCCGTGGTGAGTGGAAGAAATTGATGTCACAGTATCTGAGGAAGGGAGACATGCACGGATTTAGTGGTGGAGTAAACATGCACATATTAACCCACGCAGAGGCATCTCATTCAGGTCTGGTGCAGTAAATGTATTCTTGCATTTATGCCAGAATAGCATTGAAAGTTGTGTATTTCTGAGCCTTGTAATTTTTGTATTTTCTGTTTTAAACTGGCATAAATAAAAGATTTACGATGATGATGATGATGTTCTACAAAATGTTTTTTCGAGTCAATATGTAGCGCCAAACAGAACTGTTGCCGTATTTAACATTTGGTTATAAACTGAATCACTGACACTGATCTTGGGTACTCACCTTGAAGCTGTGCTGCCAGGTTGAAGATGTGGGTGAAGCACCACGTTTTTAGAATTTGCAGCTTCTCCTGTTCAGTCATAATCATTTAATTGCCAAGCATGTGAACACATTTGATTTTGATTGTTTTTTGTTTCTCGTGAACTTACTCACTAATAGAGAAACAGCAGTAGTCTACTATAAGCTGTTAAGTGAGCTTCAGGTGATTGTCTTGCACCATGTGACAGAGCTCACCGTCCTCTGTGCTTCTCCATACTGGAATCATACATGTCAGCGATAACTAGTGCTCCACCAAGAACTCCACTTACTACCTTTTATTAAATTCCTTCAAAATCAAAACTGCAACGTGACTGGTGCAAGTGGGTAATTCTAGTTTAAACCTTAAATAAACCCAGAACACTCCCAATCCTCACATAGATGAAGAGCTGTCATTGTGACATATTTACTGTCTTCAGCTTTAGGGTGATATATCCTAGATGACAATTACCCAACTCAACCACAGCATGTTTCACACTGTCCCCTGAGACAAGACTAAACCGAGCCTCAAAAAAAAAGAAATTGAGAATATGAGCAACACGTTTTTATTTGCATAGCCATGTAGATTAAAATGAAACGATAATGAAATGATCTTTGCATCCCGTCAAGCACACGCTAACACACACACTCTGTCTGTTTCCCTGCCGAGCAGAAGCTGACCCTGATCCACGTCAACAGTAACCAGTGTCTGGACAAGGCCAGCGAGGAGGACAGCCAAGTGCCCAGCGTCAGAGACTGCTCACACACACGCTCCCAACAGTGGCTACTCCGCAACGTCACACTACCAGAGGTCTTCTGACCACACTCCGCATACTTCCAAGCACACACACTCACACACACACAGTGGCCCAGAGCGAGCAATCGGGGGAACGGAGAGCGTTTGTTATAATTGGGCACGAGGAAAGGAAAGACTTCCCATGAGGGGATTCGGGAAGAGAGGACGGACGTATTGGACGGTACTACCTCTGCCGGAGATCAGAGGGAGGAGTGTGTTTGACACGAGGAAAGACTCCCTCTCGGAGACGATGGCTGACGTTTTTGTTTTTATTGGTTTATTGTTTTTAAAGAGATTCTAACGGAGAGAGGAGAGAGACTCGCTTCTGGGCGTGGATATGAGACTGGCTGGTTCTGCACTCACGGCTTCCCTGGACAAAGCAGTCCACCCCTCAACTCATCACTTAACGTTTACTGACTGACTCGTGTGTGTGTGTGTGTGTGTGTGTGTGTGTGTGTGTGTGTCTGTGTGTGTGTGTGTGTGTGTGTGTGTGTGTGTGTGTGTGTCATGTCCTGAGATGAATGTATGCTTTGAGAAGGGAGCTGAATTCTTTTTTTTTTTCTTTTTTTTATTTAATTTTGTAATGGATTTTGAAAATTAACTCTGGTGAACTCTATGAAGAAGGATGCATGTGTGAGCAAGTGTGTCATGCGTGGATGTGTCACGTGTGAGTCCGTCAGAGCCCCTCCTACAGTCTTGCAGCAGTGCGTGTCTCCCTCTGGTGTTACTCCTCGGCATTTCACCCTACAGACTTCTCGCTGAGGGATTTCCAGAGGACTGCACATTAAAAAAAAAAGTGAGAGGACCGAACATGAGGACCCTACGTCTGCCCTCGGCAGAGATCTAGAAGATAGAGAAATATGATGTTTGTGATATCTTGAGATTTCTATGTCCAGTTTTTACATGGTTTCGTCTGTTTCTACAGTCCTGTGAGAGTGCCACAGAGCAGTAACCCTAGTCTGTCTGTCTGTCTCTGTTGTCTTTAAGATGTTTAACATGCATACAGTAGAGCTAACACACACAAACACACACGCACACACAGCGGACTCTGCATATGTAACGGATGTTCACTGCCTAACGTAGTGTCAAACCATAGGGAACTCTCCCGCAAGACACTACACACACACACACATTCTGTATACATATAGGAAAAAGGAAACTTAAATCCATTTTCTCATATCTTCCTCTCAATGACCTCTTAAAAAAAAAAGTACACTCCAAGGGCTTCTTTCCTCCGGTGGAGTGTGTGGATGGATGTGTGGGTGTGTGCGTGTGTCTTCAGTACTAATCCCAGTCCTGAACAAACAGCTCTCAGATTCCCTCGCTGTTGGACAACCAAGAGCCCGTAGCGTAGACTGACGGCGGATCAGCACATCACTGCGTCCGTTGTACAAAAGAGCGAAACGCTGCTTTTATTTTCTAAACAGAGCAGAGTGTCCGCGCTCTCCCGGGGACGTTTATCTACAGTAGGGGGGAAAAAAAGCCTGGAGATCGGCTGTGAGGATATCAAAGAGAAGTCACCGAGGTGTGTTTAGGAAAGTAAATCAGGGACAGGATGATAATTGTGAAGAGCCGAAGGGAGTGGAGAGTTGAACTGTGGATCACAGCAGGCATATCTTAATCCATGATGACATATCTCACTTTGAAAGCTCACCTGCAGTATTTCACTATTCATATCACAGTGAGGCAGACAGCTGAGCAGTTACATCAGCGTGTCATTCTCATTCCAACCAACATGCTCTCTCTATTCTCCTTCTTTTTTATTTTCTATCACTCCTGCGGCTGCAAGTCAGAGCAGGAGAGGTGAGTTTCATAAAGGTTTTAACCATTTGGGCTTCCTCCAGTGGAGGAGGGGTTTACACATAGGACAGCGGTTCGTCTTTGTTGTGGACATGGAGGCCGTTTGATTTCATGTCTGAGCGAGTGACTGTGTGCTGAAGATGTGAACGTTTCTTTTCTGACCTTGAGACAGAGGGCAGAGTAACGGTTGTTCAGGTGGTGGGTTTGAAGATAACCGACATGTCCAGGCTTCCACACTGAGCTGATCCAAATGTAGAAAATAAAGGCGAAAAAGTTTACAGAACGATACCAGGAACATGTGGATTTCTGCTCCTTCTTCTTTTTGTCTGCACACACACTCATATACACACACTTTCTTCTCGGTCACAAACCAGTGTAAATGTTGGCATTCAACGTTACTGTAAACTACAGGTGGGAGCTGGGTATTGAACTTTTATGGCACCAACCAAATTGCCTTGATAGTATCGAAAAATTACTTCACACCTGAGGAGTTAATGTCAAAAAAAGCATCGGTGAGCCAATGTGCACGCAGAATTCTTGTAGTGCAAAGATCCTCTAGTGCTGTTGATTGGCTGTCACTAGGGCCCCATTTTTACGTAAGATTAACAAAAATTCCTGCATCAGTACCAAAGGTTAATGTGGTCTTTTCTTTTTCTTTTTTTTGTTGGTAAACCAGCCAACAAAGAAACAGACAGGGGTGACAAACATAACAATAATATATTTACAAAAATCAATGACATCAACGAGGTAAAACATTACATATTCTATTTGTAATGTTTTCAACTGATCTTCAGTAGATTATCACATTCTGTTTCACACAGCGTTCCCTTTGTAACTTGGCAATGAACTGAATAGTCCGATGGTGAATTTTTGAGGCGAATATCCAGATGTGAGAGCCTAAAAGCAGCCGATCGGACAATATCCTTTTTATTTCAATAAACAAATGTTGATTCAAAGATTCTTGACCAGAAACACTCTGCTGAACGGTGCTCTCTGGAGGTTTGTGTAAACAAACTAAAATTATGTTTACATCGACTATGCAAATCCTCCCCTGCTGGGAAAAAACATCATGTTGTGTTTTGGTGCTGACCTATGCTGGTTTTTCCAGCAGGGTCGAGGCTTGACAAGGATCTCGATGCATTTCTTTCCTCACGTATCATTGGAAAATGTGATTTTTTTTTTTTTCAATATTTGAAACTGCACTTGATTAACACCCATGTTAACTAGTTTGCAGTCGCCTCTGTTGGCCGGTTTCTGCTTTTCTTTGTGTTTTCTCAGTAGAGAAGTGTGAAACCGGCTTGTTTGTCCTCATGCGTGTGCAGTGTGCAAACAAAATACACTAATACACTACAACAATAGTTTGGTTTTCGCGGAAAGAGGAAGAGTTGGGCCTGGTGGCGACCACACCAGCATGGGGTGTGAAGTGTGACCACAGTTGCATGAGGCACCCATGGGTGTTAAAAAGATGATAATCTTTTATCTTGCCACAGCGCTGCAGAGGAGCTGAGTGTGGGCAGGAGCCAGAGAAAGTCCTGTGGGAGAACGGGACTCTTCTGTCTTTTTAACAAACATGACAGTGCAGTGAAGGTAATAGTGTCGGGCGGCAGACTCACTCCATGTTTTGTGTTGAGTGGATTATTCAAACTCCTTCACTTGATCTGCTGAATTATTCATTTGGCTAGGATTAGACCCGACGAGAGCCATCAGGAAGACATATTAGACAGCAGAGTTTTGCATACACATGTTTAATAAAGGATGCTTTTGTTTTCTGACCTCGTCTCCTGTATGGGAAATGAGACACTGGGATGTTTTCATACTGCGACTGTTTCTCATCACAGATTCAATCTAGCTGAAATTTTGTCTCCCAAGAAAAGGAAATGTCAGGCACTGAGAACTGAGACGCGAGAAAGCCAATCTGTGAGTGATTTTCTCCTCGACGAAGATTAATCTGCCCTGTCGTCCAAGAAGAGTCTTCCTCCAGGATGCACCTCCTCCCCTGTTCGCTCTGCGCTGAACTGATTGAGGGATTCTGCCGTTAAGGAGATTTAGAGCTGCGAGGTCTCAGTGAAGAACTGTGCGGAGACTTTGATGTGCAGAGACGGATCAAAGCCGAGTCAGACTGTGGCCCGCAGGGAAACCAACCGAGCACGTACGGAGGAACAGAGTGAATATCTGAAAGCAGAAGGATGTCCATCTTTAACGAGGTTGTTTTTTTCTTCTTTTTAGTGTTTTATTGATCTCTGCTGGTGACATCAGCTTTCTATTTTAATTATTAAGACACTGCGCTTAATCTCATTCATTAAGAGTCAGATCTTTGGTCGATAGAACCGGGTAATGTGCATTCTAGACACCTGCCCATGGCCTCGTTGCCAGCGTGGGGGCCCAGACAGAAGGGAAAAGAACATCGACTACCTACATAAGATGATGTTCAACAAAAAAAAAAATCTAAGAAAGAAAAGCCCCATCTAAGACATGATTTTAAGGTTTATATATTTATGTTTTCTTCAAACAAAAACAAAGGTTCTTCAGTGGTTTCACCTCATTAACATTTGGGAGAAAGCATCTCTTTTTCCATTTAAATATCTAGATCTGAATAATTTAAGACACAATAAAATACAATTTAAAATGCACACAGATTAAATAATATAGCGCTGTACTTTTCCTATGAACACATGACTAACCAAGTGCGTATTCATACAGTAAAATGTGTCATTACATGAGGATTTATTGCTTCAACAGAACTCATTTAAGAAGGTTTTATGAGCCACAGTGCTCTTTTTAAACTGTTGAAGCCTGAACCTGTGAGAACAACTCAGGTTTATATGATGTTTTATGTTTCTGCTCGATTTCCTCTGAGTTAGTATGACTGGATAAAGTCTCTGGTGTTGGGATACGGTCTTTCTAACACTAAAATCTTTGCCTTTTTAAAACATTTTTTTTTTTTACAGATGATCAGTGTGAAGTCACCTGGAAGTCTCTCAGGTAGGCACATCCGTCTGGACTTCAAGCTTTTAGAACAACACCTGATGAACAACGAGCTTCACAGAGAACATTTGCTCCCGTTGCCAAAACATTTAAACCTGAAGCTTAAGTTCAGTATTCGTCATAAACATCCTACATTTTCTGGTGTCCTGCTTTCAGCACCGACTCTATATATACAGTAGGGTCAAAATGCAAAAGACTTCTATTTTGCATTTGTTATGACTGCTTTACCTATGCTTATACTAATTTATTTTCAAGACAAATGATAATTTAAGCTTAATAATTCAAGTGAAAAGTTTACGAGTTATACAAGGTTTTACTTTCTCCATTTCCGGCAACATTTTTAAAACTCAAGATTTTAAATGACGAGCATGAACATAAGCATCCTCCTGTGCTCAACATGTTTGTTTATTAGTTTACTGGAGACTTCATTTGAAAGGCGTCTGGCTCCCTCAGCAGCCGTACCGTCGCTTTTCCTGCAGCTCTGATATTTATTCGGTCCATCTGTGCAGCGCCGCGCTGACACACTGACAATCTGTAAAGCCTTCACAGAACAGCTGACGCCGTCTGACTCAGCTCACACAAACAAACACAGAGGGAAGTTTTGACTTGTAGTCGTCCAGGGAACGTTAAGATATTCCAACGCACGCTCTTTCTTCTGGGTTTGAAGCCCGTTTATTTTCGCACAGTTCAACATCATCCCACCTGGAAGCTGCCCGGCACAGCTCAATCATCCACTGCAGGCAGAACAGTACTCCGCTTCAATAAGTGCTTGCAGGTAAATTAGTTTAGCAGCAGATGATTGTTTATCAGTAAACATTCAAATCTCCCGGCAGACCTGCTCGCATGGACTGAAAACGAGAAGATTTTTCTTCGATCAAATTAAAAAAAACCCTCTTCAGCCGAAGAGTTGATTAATCGATCGACAGAAATGGATCAACTTCTCCGATTATCATAAATCATTATCTTTGGTTTTAGACATGTGGACCATGTCAATTATGACGTGTTGTGGCGTCATTCACCATTTCCTCAAAGCTTAGAGACCAAACATTTGATGAGCGACAGTGTGACAGTGAAAACAACCGTCAGTGCGGCCCGACCTCCTGCAAAGAAGCAAACAACAGATCGAGACGTCCGACGAAGCCGCCACAGTTAAAATGATGTTTATTGTGTCAGTGCATCCAGTAATAAAAGTACCAAATAAAAACTACAGTAATCCAGTTAAACCGCTGCTGAACTACATGCTTGTTCCTGCACAGAACACATCACAGCCCTCCTCCCGCTGTCACAGGCAGCTAACACAGTAGCCATGTATGATCAATGTGTCACATTACAAAACACGATTCATCCGCGCAGCTCGTTCGTTAAAGCTTCGAGCCATGTAAACTACTTCTTACTCTCTGTTCCGAAAAAAGTGCTCAGACTGGAGTCGTGAGGAAGTGCAGGAGTGGACGAGGCCGGTAGAAAATATAAAGACATTTCTGATTAACTTTAGGTGTGTGAGGAGGAAAAAAAAAAACTGCTGAAAGAATCATGAATGACACATTAAGTTAAACTAAATGAACAGTCACCGGCTGGTTCTGTGGAGCCAGGTGTTCAGTTCATGAACACGAACCAGCCTTTTACTACAAACTCTACTAGAGCCTCCATGAGGAGAGAGGTAGGGAGTGCAAACACTGCGTAAACACAGCCAGGGTGGGAATCAGGGGCTTTGTAGATAAAATATCTTACAATTCACCGCACGATAAGTGTAAGCATTTTTACACATTACAAAATCAATTTAGGCACTACGTTCTGAGAGGTGATGTGATTAGCATCAACGTCTCCGCCGTTCATAATCATGAAGCTCAATATGACAGCGTTGGTCCATGTTTGGGATAAGAACCAACACTCGCATCTCTAATGTTAGGGTCTTCAGCGAGAGCAGCTGGCGCCATTTTGCTCAGAGAAGCGGCGCTGGTAAGTGGACAGCATCATGGTGACCAGCCAAAACGCTGCTTCCTCTTTTCCCGGTTCGGGGGGGGCTGACTTCCTGGAAGGAGCTTCGGGGAGGACAGCACTTCCCCTGAGGAGTCAGCCAGTAGGAGGCCGGGTGACGTTCCGCAGGGACTCACCCTCTGGCTCTCACTCACTGGTCTTCTTCAGGACTGAGGGGGTGGACTCTGCGAAGGTCCTGAGAGCGGCGGAGAAGAGGACAGTGAGAGTATTGTTGCATTTTTCTGAATATTCAAATCAGCACTCCGTGTTTCAGCTTCATCTTTACCTCATGGGGTGGACCGGCCAGCTCGACTGCACCGGTGTCGGCGCTGCGGAGCTGGGGCTCATCAGCATGGCGCTGTAGATGTTGGCTGCAACTACCAGGATGCAGAGGAGGATGGGCCCGATGATGGCGCCCTCCAGACCCAGATAGTACGCGCCGCCTGCCACTGCTAGACCTGTCAGGTACGGGTGTCCACCCCTGAGACACAAAGACGAGACACGGATCAGGACAAAGAAATGCCAAGAAAATATGTTCGAAAATGTAGGTGTAATGTGGCTCTCATGTTACTCGCACACCAAATGATTTTAGACCTACTACATTTCAAAACTCTTTAGTCAAAGCTGCATTATTTCTGTCAGGAATGCACAATGTTTAAGTCATTTTGACTGGTTGTCGATGCTGACAGAAGCACATATTTTTTGCAGAAAACATCAATAATCTTATCGTGAAGGCCGACGCAGACAGCTTTACAAAATGTACAAATTCACAAAATAAGAAACTACTTGGTCAATGGTTCACCTCACATGAGCACAATTAAAGCGTCATCTTATCGGCCTGTGACACTGGCAGAAATGTTCACCTCAGGATAATGCATACATTTCATTTTAAAGCCTTCATCGGCTGAAACTCACGATGTGCGGATGCTATTGTGCATTCTCAATTTCGGCGCAAGCATGGCCAAACATCTGAGATTTATTTTCCAGATTTCACCTTTAAACAATGTACATTATTAACACACTTTTATGGCAGCTATTGAGTCTTGGATTTAAAAACATAAACAAATATGTTTGTAGTCTGTTTCTCCTCATTTTATCCCCACTAGTCCTTTTTGTGACACCTAATCATCAGAGATGAACGATATGCAACAATATTTGACAGATTTGCAATATGAGTCACGATTTTAGTGGGAATGGTAATTTAGTTTTTAAAGCGTGTTTTCTTACATCTGGAGGATGTGATCTGAGCTGTAGGCATCTCTGTAGCACCACAATGTTTCATCTATAACGCTATGTTGTGAAACTCCACGGAATTGGATGTTGCTCTCAGCTGTATTGCAGTTTCGATAATATTTAGAAAGTTAAGCTAAATTAAGTCCCAACTAGAAGGCTGCTAGTACAGGAAACAATGTTCAAAGGGGAGACTGACTTGGACACATGGCCTGGCTGCCAACAACAGCTGAGATGAAGCATTTTCCGACCCACAGTCTGGTGTTGTTTTCTATTTCAAACAGCTGACAGTTGATGAAACTGGCTCAGGCAAATGGTCACACTGTTTATAGACACTTATGTCAACAAAGCCATAATCTGATACCAACCAGCAGGTTTGGTTTGTTGACATTCGACAGTCAAATGCATCTATGCAAACACACCGCTGTCACACACACACACACGTACCCCGATATGTCAGAGTAGATGGCTGTATCCACAAAATACGTCGGGAGCAGATGGCAGATCAGCAGCAGCACGGCCTTGACGCCTTCGCCCTGCACCAACCACAGGTCACACATTGCCGGCACAGCGGCCCAGTACGTCCCCAGGAACGGCACCGCACCCAGGATGGCGGCCAGCGCTTCATGTCAGGAGAGACGGACACAGAGGGGGTGAGACGACACCGACTGTGACCGGGCAGCTGCAGGTATACTGACAGCCAGTTCTGCTGTGAACACGCCGACTCACCAGAGGGAATGAAGATGATGTTGATGCCAAAGATGGTGTGAGTGAGCCAAGTGTAGAGGCCGTAGAAGCCGGCCATTTTCAGGGAGGCGTCGAACACTCCCCTTCAAAACAAACGCACACGCACACACACACACACACACACACACACACACAGGGTCAAAAATAATATCTCCAAGAAGTGTTTAAATGTTACTGCACACTTGGAATGAGTTTAGCATGTGTGTGCGAGACTACCTGATGGCTTCTTCCACAGACTGGCCTATGATATTTGAGGAGGGTCCAGGCTGCGATAGGGGGGTCAGGCTGATCACCCATTTGACAGGTTTGTAGTATTCACCGCTGGAGCTCAGCAGGTAGAAGAGAGTGGTGAGGAAAATCACCTGCACAAACACGAGGAGCAGGTTCGATGCTGCAAGTCTGATCCAGGTTCTCAAACACAGTAAAGAGCATGCAGACTCGCCTTCACTCACACATCACCGCCAAAGTATGTACAGCTAAAAATAATCGTGCCCTTTATAACTCGGATATGTATCGAGCTTCAAGATCCACTGCGCATGATTACATTAAGACCAGGCTGCAGAGGTTAAGTGAGGACTGAGAGCTAATATGTTCTAGGTGCTTCTCAGCGGTCAGGGTTTCATACCAGACTGAGGGCAAAGTTGAGCAGAGCCGTGCCGCTGTGGAACAGGACCGTTACGAGCGTGGTGGTGGTGGAGAAGAGGAGGCCAACGTTTCTGCTCATCACCACCCACAGAGACTCCAGGATCTACAAAGCAACAAGGCATCAGTGAACATGTAATCCACAGGAAAGCTGTACACCTCCCTCTGAGGTACACAGCTCTAAATGTATCAACGATTTATGGTTGTTTTTGTATCACCCACCAAAGGCCAATCAGGGCAGAGCTGACAAGCAGCGTTACGTTTGTTAATAAATATATATTCCCTTCTTCTCAGAAATATCCTGACAAACAGGTGATCTACGCCCCTTGGCACTGACTGGGCTTTAGTTAAAGTGCTCAGGAAAGTGTCTGTAATGTTGCATGGGATGTATGTAAAGCAAAATACATGCAAATCCCAAACCCGCTCAAACTCACAGACAGCAGAGTCTCAATATTCTCCTGCAGGAAGGAGGCGATGTCATTCCAGTCCAGGATGTCTCCCAGCCAGCTGTTCTGCCTCGGAGTCATCATCTTCTGACCTCGACCGCGTCCAGTGTGGGTGGTGTTCTGGAGAATGCACAAAATATTTTGTATGTGAGAGATTCTCTTCACCCCCCCCACAGAGATAAGGAAGTTAAATGGACTGGCATGTACTCCACCCTCTTCACCTTACCTTGACAAACCAGGAGTGGTACAGTCTGTCCCAAAGCTCCAAAACCTGTTTCTCAATCACAGCCGTGTGGTTCACCTTGTCTCCTAACATCTTATGGAGCTGCACAACACAGGAAAAGATGAATTGCATAACAGGGCATTTGAGTGTTCAGTGAACAAATCAATGGTAGAGCTGCAAAGATTAGTCGACCAATCTATTGGTTGATCATGTATCGATTAAATGTTTAAAAAATGTAAGAAGTTCTGTTTTCGGCCTCTCATATACGGAGATTCGCTGATTTCTCAGTTTTATATCATTAAACTGGATATGTCTGGGTTTTGGACTGACCGAACACGACACTTGAAGACTTTACCCAAGAAAAAAGTGGAAAATGTTTATTCCAGTGTTTCAAAGTTCATCCAGTTAGAGGGACAAGATGTAAGAATTTCAGATGAAAACATTCAAAGAGGAAAATGATTAACATAATGGGACATACAGTTCTGGCCTGATGACGTTAATGTATGGTGATGTAAGGATATCTTCTCAAATGAGCATGCTAACCAGCTTGCCCTGACTCGTCAAGGCCTAAAGCTCCTATGCTGGTGGTGTTAACATTAAACCCCCCCTGTTTCTCCAAACTACAATCCAGCATGTTAGCTGCACAGCTAACTGAGCTAACTAGCATACGCCAGCTACAGTTAGCATCAGTGATCAATTCTTCCGTACTGCACCTTTAATTGATTCATCTAAAAAAATAGCCAACAGTCTAAAAGATACTGTTAGTTGGCTGCAGCCTTAAGGCAGGAACACACTGGCCCAACCGTTGGACGTCTGAAGCGTTTGGAGAGACTCGGACGAGGTCGGGAACAAATATGTTTGGTGTGTTCAGCTGCGTCAGAAGCTTTCGGAGCCGCGCGGACGTTGTCGGATCCGACTGAGCATGCGAAGTCTGAGGAGGAGGGCCGTCGGATGTCTGAGCCATTGGATCCTCTGATTGGTTGTGTGCCAGCTGAATGGACGTTCTGATTGGCGGTGTGCTAGCGAATCAGCGCCGTGTGTGGGAGGGGCGGAATACTGTGTGCGCATTGTTTTTCTATGCACTCCGTTCCATCATTCCCCGTTTTCATGTTTTGCAGTACTGGCACCAGACTAGTTGTTATGTCCGTTCAGGACGAATTAATTCTTGTTCGTCTGGTAATGCCTCGCTGCATGTTTAGTATGCAGCTGTTTTTAGCAGAAATAGTTAAGTTTCGTTTTGATCGAAAGTAAAGAGAGTTGCGTGCACAAGGCTCTCGTTTACAACTCACAACACAAGCGCCACCCGCTTATTGCATCTCGCGCAAGCGCAGAACGTACACGCTACTGTGTGGAGTAGGCAGCACGTCGAAGCGGTGTGTTCAATGCCGCTCTTCTGCCGAACGGGTCAGACAAGTGGCAACGGAGTGGTCGGAGAGTGGTCGGATAAGGCAGTTGGACGTCTGGGCGGTGTGTGGGGGCCTTTAATATAAAGTGTTTTCTTACCTTTTGTGTTATCCATTCTCGACCGTGTTGATACACATTAGTAGCAGCTGAATTCAGAGCCTTCTGCACCACACGAGCCTCTGGAAGCCAACTACAGGAGAATGACGCAAGAGAGAATAGACACAAAGTTTTTCATCAGATGAGAAAAAGAGAAATGTACAAATAAAACTAGAGCAAACTGTCATACTTGGCCCATTCGGGATGGTTAGACACGGTCTCGTTGATGAGGTTACTGGTTACGTCGATGATGTGAACACTTTCATGGTGAACCTAGGGGGATAAAAGTTACGTTTGTTATCCAAGACGATGTTTTAAGAACAGAGAAGTGGCTCAAAAGGAACAAAGACAGTACCATAGCGGTGAGCAGCAGAGCCATGAGCAGCGTCCCTGTGACCAGGAGGAAGATGATGAAGATGCTGATGATTTTATCCAGAGATCGCTCCAGCCACACGACCATCTGCGTACATATAGAGAGGGAGGAAACAGAGGGGAGAAAGGGAGGAGACAGAGTACAGATACAAAGTCAGTCTAATTCTGAAGAGGTTGGAAACATACAGTGATCAGACACATAGAGAAACCTGTGTCCTTCCCACGTGAAGAAGCCATTTTGGATCTAAAAGCTGCCTCCCTCGGGCCCTGAGAACAGTGAGGTAGTAGCCCAAGTTAACGAACAGCCAGGAGATCTCTACACATGCATGCAAACATCCTTAAACATGGGAACATGCAAGTGAGAAGCTCAGGCTGTGTGCTTTTGAATGCACGATTTTTCCTTCCGTAACTTTTTTATTTTAAACCGTTGCAGACCTGCACGTCAGTCTTTCATCACTTCACTGTGTTGAAAAGGTGGTGAAATTCTTAACTCAGGTTTCTCAATGCTCCAAAACTGCATCAGCAGCCAACGTATTACAGTTTTAGTCTCTGAGTAACGGTCACAAGACGAGCCATGTGTTAAAGTCAAGTTACTGGAGTCAATGGGAGGTTCCCGGGAGAGGTTTTGTTAATGGACACCTCTCTCCCACAAGGCCACATCCCCTAATGGTTTGTCATTATGGCTGTGGTGAAACAATATGGCTGTTAAGGCCCCACTCACTGTGGTTCAGCTACACAATGGGATCCAGTCCAAAATAAACAGTTTTTCATCAATATTAGTCATTTTCTTTTTCTCACCGTCTCTAAGAATGAAGCCTTACCTTAGACAAGAATGGTAATTAGCCTGCTGACTGATTAAATCCAGAACAGTGATAAATTGTTTAACAAAAAAATGGAAACACCACCATCAGCAGGGACTTTTATATTTTTTGAATAACTCAAACAGACAATTAAAAAGCATGATGGTGAGCATGTTTAGTTGAGAACCAATATGCAGCTTGGCTAAGCTTTAGAAGAGTCGCAAAAATCATGATCACATAATATAAAGACACAGCAGGCGTTTAACACGATAATGAAAAAAAAAATAAAAAAATGACAATAACAAACTACATATATTATTCAGAAGTCATGGGACTGAACCAAACACTTCTATGATTCTTAAAGGTACAGTTCATACAAAAATTCAGTCATCATCTACTCGCCCTGAGGCAGACAGAAAGTTGGAGAATGTTTCGTAGTTCACAAAACATTTCTGGAGCTTGGCAGCAAAACAGTGTTGCAGACGAGCTGTATGGAGCCATTTTATGTCTTTAAAACAGGTCTCAATCTACTTCAGTTGTTTAGAAAAATGCCCAAACTCTGTTTCACTGTGAAGCTCCAGAAATGCTTTGTGGACTGTGAAACTTCACCTTCACCTGTCATGTCAGAAAACCTGCAATAAAAATGCCATGGCTCAAGATCTTAACTTTATCTCCAAAGAATGACGTTGCCATTTTTTCTCTTCTCTCCTATCGACAACAAATCTCATGAAATCACCAAAGCTAACGATGTTAATCAGTCCCTCCATAAAACGTCCTTGCCATGTTTGTAGCAATCAGAGCCCCTTTGAACACACTGAATACATGATTCTTTGAAAAGCAAACTGATCGGGGACAACATTCAACAACAAACTCAGCGCCTTAGTAATTATTCGTGGTATTTATGAGATATTTAAGCGCATGGAACATATCGTCCAATGCACAAGTTTTGTTCCATGTTGTGTTTTAAATATTTTTTTTTTCAGTAAATGTCTACTATGCAACCACATACAGTATAGTCCTCATATGAAACCACAAAAAGAAGTAAAGCTCCTCGAAAAGTAAAATTTTAGCCTCACATTGACAAACTCTTAGGTGTTTCCATTGTTTTGTCTTTCCCCGGCCCCATTTCCCACCCAATAAAGCTCCTGAAGCTTAACCACGTTCCCTCGGGGAGACCATGGGCAGTGTTTCTCCTCCATCGTTAACATCAGGCTCATCGACCAACACGTATCCAGAAACACTGCCCCCTCTTCCCGCTCGGCTCTGCTCTGTCTACGTCAGCCATCTCTCCATGCAGCTCATACACTCTCAAGCCGAAACCGGCCGGTTAATTCACAGCGGGGAAGGTACGGACGAGGAGGGACCGAAGAGTCCCGCCTCCCCGACCGTAGCTTCCTGTCAAAATAAAAGCAGGAAGCGGGAAAGCAGCAGGAGGACAGACGGACAGACGTGATGAGAGGGTGAGGATAGCGGATGGGTAAAGTGCCAGTCCAAGCTACTACAAGGAGTGCTCACGCCTTCACGCACATACACGCACACACAGAGGTTATTTCTTGATCTTCCTCTCATACACACTCTTTGTGTCAGTCTCTCTCAGCACTCTGCTCCTCCGAATCATTACCTGCTTGTTAAGCCAATGCCAGAGCTTGGGGAGGAGACAAAGAGACATCGGGAAGATTATTTTTAGAGAGATCTGTGCAGCAGTCATCACATGTACCCGTGCGACAGGAACACAACCTCCTGAGGGATCAGGAAGTGGAGCATGGCAGGCAGGATTAAACTACGGACCGTACAGGCAGTGTGCACAGGGCGCACAGTGGGATGCATATTACTGTGATAACAAATACACAACATAGCTACATCCTAAAAGACATCAGGATCCGACACCTTTCAGTGTGAAAGGTGTGCTTTTTCAATCAGGCAGCTCTACTTTAAGGTGTTGTTAATCCAACAACAGCACAACATGCTCTGTTATTAAGGGCTGGGAATCTCTAAGCAGCTGACGATATGATTTGATCCCGCTTCCGAGGGCTCAACAACATGATTTACTTTTCTCACCGTCTGACTACTTGCTACTACTTTTAAAACACTTTTGTGTTTTTGTAACGATCCCCGATTAGCCTAGCTCGAGATGTAATCATGAAGCAGTGACGCGTATGCTTCATGTTTCACCGTCATGTTAAGCAAACACTTGCCTGCTTACACATCCAACAGATGCCGCTTAACATTGGTTGTGTTCATAAAACAATACTGACTCTCTTTTAGCTCTGGTTCTTTGGCGGGCAAATGCTCCACGTGTTCGCCAGTTCACAAGTATGTCTGCCTGCCTTTTGGTGTTGGGACTGCGAGTGTGGTCTGCCGCCTGCCGCGTCTCAAAAAATCAGGAATAATTAAAGGATCCCACACGGTAACCAAAACCACTGTGAAATTTGTTTGTCAAGAAAATGGTCTTGCTGTTCTCCTCAAACAATGTGAGAAGTCTTTTTCTTGGTGAACACAGTGCTACTACACACAGACCTCAGAGTTGTTGTAGAGAATTCTGTTTTTTTCAAAGCTATTCCAATACTTAGAGATTATTTTCTATAATCTTTGTGATAAAGGCACCCAGTAGGCCTGTCCTTCAACATTCATCGGCCAGACGGACACTAATGAATATACTGTGTACCAGTGAAACAGAGGACGTGTGTGTGTGCCTGGAAGAGAATGTGAGAAATCAAAGATAGAGGAAACAAGGGAATCGCCTGCACCGCCGGCGGCACCTGGAGATCAATCAGAGGCATTACCTTGGTGTCGATTCGCAGCAGGAACAGAGCCAGGCCTTTGATCGGTCCTGGCAGCAGGGCCTCCTCTCGCTCGCGTCCCAGCTTCTCCAGCACCGCCCACCACGAGGCGAGCGTCCTCTCTGCGAAGCTCTTCAGGCCAAAGTGGACAACCAGCTTCTTCAGCACCCACACTAAAGAATCATTACAGCGTTAGTCGGAGTACAGCAGATCTGCATGCGAAAAGTGTGTGTGTGTGTGTGTGTGTGTGTGTGTGTGTGTGTGTGTGTGTGTGTGTGTGTGTGTGTGTACCAGCCACAGGGATAGGCAGCAGTTGGAGGATCCAGAGGTTGAGCCAGACCTGAACCAGTACGATGGCCCAGACCAGGAGAATAAAGTAGATATCGCTGGCTTTCTGAGAGCTTTTCTCTCTCTGGAAGAGGCCGGCTGGTAATGTGCGAGAGCCCCGAGGGAATCCGGGCGTCGAAGGAACGGGGCCAACAGACTGGACGCCATCTTCAAAAGGGATGAGGGTGCAGAGGCGGCAAGAAAGAGGAAGAGAATTGACATTTGTTGGACTCTAGGTTTTACGTGTTTTACGAATGCAGACTATGGGGCAATAAAGTGAATATTCAAAGTGCCAACCACCACTTCTGCATGGTGAAGCAGAAGCAGACATGCCAAAGCAGTTCCTCTAATGGCTGCTAAAAACTGGGTCCCATGTTATGCTCAGTGGAAACGTGGAATGTTTACATGCTTTAATGCCGTCAGCTCTGATTGGTCAGCTCTCTCAGGTCTGAGCAGGTACCGCAAACCATGTTTCGGCATCCACTCTGACGTTGTTTTGCCACCACACCGTTACTGGGGGCCTTACTGTATAGTTGTGACATCACAACCTGACATAAGTCCTTCTAAATACAGCTGTGTGCATTTTCTCCATGGATTGAGCATTTAGATTCTTTCCAAGTATTTATTAAGCATGTAGACCTGCTTTGTAATCCAGAAGACATGGAAATCTAAATTCTTATAACAAGGGACCTTTAAAGAGATATAAAAACTTTTAGAACAGGGGATTTTAAGGACTGTTTGCTTGATTAACCATGAAAGTTGGTTCAGGATCAGTCTACATTGTCACGCTCATAGTAGCTCATAGTCGGTGCTTAAACTTAATTCTCTGAATGCATGTACTGCACTTTGTTTTATATTGTAGTAATGCGTCTTTTTTGTTTTATATCTGCTTAAAATGACTTGTATCTCATCAGGATTCCCTTGAAAAATCAATTGAAATAAAGACTGAAATTTAAAAAGAAAATATTACAGCATACAAATCGTATCCATAACGAACTTCCTCTGTGACAAACAGAGCTGGCAGTATCTCACCTGAAGTAGAGTTTTCACTGGGCTCACTTTTCACCTGAAGGTTGCTACAGGAGATCGCCATGTAAATAGTGTTAGCAGCGAATGACAGCACCTGCCCAGACAGCTCTCCTGAGGAGATACGTGAGACAGAGAACAACAGTGAAACATAACAGCAGAGCAAAAAGCAACACACTGATATGGGTGTTTGTGTGTGTCTAAGGGTCACACCTGTCTGAAGGACAAACTGTCCACCAAGATACTTATTTTTTAGGTTAAACTGGACAAAGAAAAACAAGGTTATTACTTTATTTGAAAGCTGGGTGAATTTAAGGAACGACAAGAAAAGTTATAATTGTTATTATAGTGGATGTACTAGGATGAAAGCTGCTCCACAAGATTATTTCTCTCTGGTTCTGTTGGCTTCTAAACTAATGGTTCAACATTTATGAAGTACACCGTTTTACTTTATTGCTAAGCGATAGATAAGAAGGTCAAGGGTGCTCTCATGTACAGTAAATATGAAACTACAACCAGCATCAGGTTAGTTTAGCTTAGCATGAAGACTGTGATCAAAGGAAACGAACTAGCCAAAGTCTGAGTGAAGGCAACAAAATCTACCCACCGGCACTTCTATAGCTTAAAAAAAAACATTTACTGGAATTACTTTAGTATATTTATGAAAGCCCAGCTGATGTGGAGGCTTCTTCCTGTGTGTGTGTGTGTGTGTGTGTATGTGTGTGTGTGTGTGTGTGCGCGCGTGCGTGCGTGTGTGTGTCCATAAATATTCACCTCTGCCAGGGACAGGTGGTTTCTCTTGGGAGCCCACGATAAGGAGAGCAACCACGACCACAAATATGGGTACCCTCCACGAGCCGGTCAGAGACACTAAAAACAGATCCAGACATCAGGGTGATGAATATCTATTTTTCCCGTCATCGTGGAGAAACGTGATGATCTTTTAACTGAAAGATTTTTTGTTAATTTTTCTTATTTCTTGGCAGCAACGTTGACTCCGACTGCACTACTACAGCATGTCTTGTCCGAGCAGCAGAAACATATTTCTGGATTTTTATTAGCATAAAACAGTGAAAATGTGTCAGGAGGAACCAAGTAATAAAATTGCTCATTTCTGCCGATTATACACAACATTTTGATATAGGCAACATGCCAGACAGAGAACATTTGCCTTCCTCCTTGAGTAGAACTTCTTCTTAATAGCTCACAGTTACATTTAACATTTAATGCCTTAAGGTCAACACCTCTTCTTACCACGCCTTAAGTGTTCTAAAAATACTGAACACTTCCTCATCTTACTACGTATGTGGTCTGCATGTGGTCTGTGTAATAAAACCTGTGGACCCGGCAGAGACGGTGCCATATCTTAACTTCACTCCCTCACCTTCGGAAAAACACAGTGTTCAGCCTCGTTCTCTGCAGCCTGCTTCCAACTATCTGCGAAATGTGCAGAAATCCCCCCCGGGGGGCAAAGAGCAGTGTTTGCATAGAAGTATGAGAGGACAGCCAGCATGTCTGAGCAGGCTCCACCTCCGTCTCCTCCTCGTCCTCACACACACACTCACCAATGTAGAAGAGCAGGGCTGCCCAGACCGGCAGAGCCAGAGCCCTCAGGTAGTGCTCGGTGTGGGGACTCCACTTGAAGCACACCGCCGACAAGTAGCCAATCACCACAGTGCACACCTGAGAGAAGACATGACCACAAACAGACAGGGTGCATTCAGATACAGGAGGTCAATGCTTCTTCCACAGACAGTATTATTCCAGAATCTTTAAACATTGTAGCAGGATTTATTAGCTTAATACTTAAATACTTGCGTCATGACAGTCAGGTATTGAACTGACTGAGGGACTTGGTCTGCAGCCTGATTTTAGACCTCTACAGCAAACGAGTCGGGAGGTATTTCCCGGTAATTCTAGGCCCTTATCCTAGTGTCTCTCTGTTCATTGTTGTGTTGTGTTGTTTTGTGCTACCGTCTTGGCCAAATAAATAAAAATAATAATAAATAAAAAAATAGTGTTATCATTTGACAAAAAATGTCCCGGGCAGATTTGAAGTGGAAGCAGACAACTTTTCCCTTTTAGCTTATCCAAGTGGCGTAATTGTTGGCGCCACTTCCGCAAAGACAACTGGATCACTGCCATTTTCCCCCAGAGTGACAAATAAAAACCATACAGGATAAAACATTAGCTTATTTAATCATCATGGTGTGCAACAGAAATAGGTCGCCAATTAATCTTCCTTCTCCCAAGTGTCAGATGGTAGAGACAACAGCATAGCGAGGTTTACAGCGAACCCAAGGTAAACGCAGAAGGTTTCATTACACTGTAGCCATTACAATCAACATTTACTTCATACTGATATGTTGGGGCAGAAAAAATGTCTATTGCCAGTTTAACTGGAAAACTAACACTTATTCAGTTTTCCATATTGGATTAGTCAACAGCGTCAAAAGAAAACTAATTGGCAGCTATTTTACTTCTATTTTCTCACAAAAAAGGCGAGACATTCTCTTGTTCCAGCTTCTCAAATATGAGGAAAGATCATATTTTGATATTGCAAATTGAATATTGACTGTTTCCTCTCCACGTGTCTTGCAGCTTGTTGCTTGTTGGTGTTTTGTTTTGTCATCTAGGTCATGATGTTCAATTTTCCATTTTAACTAGCTGTGGCAGTCACATTCTAGATGTGGCACCACTCCTGAATACATGTAATGATATCACTCACTTCTCACGGTTTTGGACCGTCTTCAAATTTCTGGGACAAAACAAGGCAATAATTGGAACATTTAGGAAACTGTGATGGCGAATTTTTTCCACTATTTCATAGAGGAAACTATTTTTCTATGAATAATCAATAAAGAAGATGATCACTAGATCACTATATTAAAGACTTGTGTCTAATATAATGCATAACAACAAAACCTTACACTGAATATCAACATCCTACTTAACATGTGATGTTGCATTCACTTGCCACGTCGTCATATCTGAAGAATGTTCTTGTAAACACTGATATTGATCCAAACACAGCTATTAAGATCACTGGAGAGACTGATGGTCACCAAGACCACTCAGACGATACCTCGATTAATAGATTAATGATTTATTAATGATTAGTAAATGAATAAATGTCACTGGATCTATCATTCAAACGAGTGTCTGCTTCTATCTCTGAATGTAACGTGACTGATCTTTTTCCTAAACTGTGAAACAGCCCCGGCCTCTGTTCACCACCCGACTGCTGCCGCTTGGTACGAAAAGCATCAAATATTGTCGTGTCCCAGTCCGTCATCAGCCAGTCACTAAACTGGTTCCACTGCACACAAAGACATCTTTCGATGTAATTTAATATAGTGTCCTCCGTCCTATTTATAGACAGGGGCCGTGTGACAGTCTTTCTCTATCGTTTAGAGAAAGGACAGACTGTCTGAGGAGGAACATTTAATGCAATTTGTATCTGGTCAGAGCTCGGCCCGGACTCTGGGCCCCCGGAGCTGTTTAGGAATAATAAGGTACTGAACGATCAGACGCTGGAACTAAAAGAGATTACATCGGCTGGGGTACAAATTTACGCAGAAATTCCCAGAAAGATACTTCCTGCATCGGGGTTAATGAGATAACATGCAATTCAGACATTTTTTTCCAGCTATTTGTCCTCCTGCAGTATCTTTAATTCAGTATTAAATTTGTGTTAGGATTAACTTGCACAACTTGATCCTGAACTTATCTTCATCAAACCTGGGAACATTTGTTTGAGTAGAATCTATTACTTTTAGTATCATTCGCCGTAAAATACCATTTTAGCAATGTGGTCTATTACAGTCCTTGATGAAAGTGAAAAGTGACAAGACAGATGTTGCAGCTGTTCACCAGTGAACTTTGGGATTGTTTGCTTTAAAACATGGCTTAAATGATAACTTGTGTGTCAGACTTGTTGCTGATTCATGTTCATGTTGTTTTACCTCCATATCTAATAACATATGACAACATCCATGCACTACATCATTTTAATTAGAGTTATATAATCAATACTGAAAATATTCTTATGAACACTGAGATATTGTTTTTTGTATCCATGTGTCCCACCCTGAGCTGTCTGCAGCCCGTCCGGGGTCACCGGGTTGACAGATCTGACCCCAGAGGCGCCCACACAGTGGCACAGAGGCTCGTTGTTATCATTCGGGGGGTGTCGCCAGTTGTCACTCACCCACACAGTGTGGAAGCAGTCCAGCACGGCCCCGATGATCCCACAGATGTGCCCGAGGATCACCTGCATGCCGATGACGCTCCAGAACAGGTAGAAGAAGTAAACCAGCGGCGCCCCGGCCCCGATCACCAGCAGCACCGTGAGCCTCTCCAGCACCAGCCTGCCCATCGCCTCCACTCCGTAGTTCACACACCACACCGGCACCAGCAGGGTCCCCACCACGATGGGCGTCCCGGTTTCCTGCAGGCCGCTGAGCCACGAGCGGCCGAGCCGGGCCAGGGAGTGCTTGAAGGGGTGGAGGAAGGTCCCGCAGAGCACTGCCCAGAGCAGCGGGCGGAGGAAGGCCTCCAGGATGAAGTAGACCAGCACCGCCGCCCCGCAGCAGATAGCCACGAAGATCATCGCCCCCGTGTTGTAGAAGGCCTGTTTGATGTTTTTATCAAACTTCAGGGACGACGGCTGGGTCAGCAGCTGGCTCACCATCCCGACGGCTGGCTGGACGCTCTCGGAGAAAGAGACAGTATGAGGCCGCTCACGGCGAGGGCTCTCCGGGGGAGAGGCGGCGGCAGGATCCGGCGCCGAGTCCTCCTCGTCTGCCATGTTCTCCGATTCCGCCTCGGTATCCTACCCGAATACCCACCGCGTGAAGGAGGAAAACATGTGACGTAGCAAAGGGCGAAATGCCCACGGGCATCATGGGTAATGTAGTGTAGGTAAAATAAAACGCCGTATTATTTGCGGTGGCTGTGACTCAGGAGTAGAGCCAGCACCTTGATATCGGAAGGTCGCTGCTTCGATTCCGCTGGTCTGCATGTCGAAGTGTCCTTGGGCAAGATACTGAACCCCAAACTCCTCCTGATGTGCTGGTCGGTACCTTGCATGGCAGTCACCGCCGTCAGAAGTACTGTAAGTCACTTTGGACAAAAGCGTCTGCTAAATGCCCTAAATAATGTAGAAATATTTCCTTTAATAAATATATTAATTGTAATTTTATTTTGTTCTTTTGTTTGTTTTATTTCGTTATTACAGTTAACACTATTATTATTATTATTATTATTATTATTATTATTATTATTATTATTATCATCAGCATCATTATTGTTATTAATAATAATAATAATAATAAATATTATTGTTATTATTATTACAATGTTATTATTATTATTAATAATAATAATAATAATAACTATAAAAACTATAACAATAATAGTTATTATTATAATAATAATAATAATAATAATAATAATAATAGTTATTATTATGATAATAGTTATTATTATTATTATTATTAGCCTACTGATCATATTATTATTATCATCATCATCATCATCATCATCATCATCAGCATGTATAATAATAATAATGATAATAAATAATACATTCATTGAATGAAGTTAGCAAACTGACAGTATCCATTTTTCCTCTCAGTTTAATAGGACTTAATGCAGCAGTTGGTCAGTGTTCCTGTCATTAAAAAGCCCATCAAGCCATATGTTTTTGTCCAATTGCCTTCAGAGAACCCCTGTAACTACCACCACTGAAAAATAGAAATTCCATCAAAATTCAATAAAAACAAGTGAGTCTCATTCAACTAGTAACCAAAGACATTGTGGCATTGTGGCAAATGTTCAATTTCCAAACAAGCTCCTCTAGGAGGTGTTTAGGAGCATGTTTCGGGCCATTTGGAATCCACTGGTACCCACTGTCAGTGACACTTTTCCGAAGGTTTCACATAGTTGGACTTAGGCGGTAAACTGGCTTCAGTCAATGACCTCCGATATGAATAAACTCCATTTACAATATTCTGACCTTTGACCTTTAAGTCCCATTAAACTGAGAGGGAAAATATCTGGAGGCAGGCAAACACATCCACATCTCTAAACTGCTCAACAAGACACATTTTTGACCGCGGCGCATACACACAAAAAGTGCTCACAAGACTCTCATAGATTCTACCATATCATTCTTTGAGTGAAAGCAGTTACTATTTTGGAGGGAGAAGCATGATAATGTGAGGTGAGCCTCAGCTAAAATCACTTTTAAATCAACTCTCACAGTCCATTACCACGACCAACCTGGTTACCATCACTGGTAAGCAAGATCAACTGGGCCAACACAGACTGAGACAGATTTATCAATGAGTCGGTTTAATAGACACACACACAAATGCAGTCAAATATGTACATGTAGCCATGCACACATGACCACACATGTACACGTACACACATACACTGCTAAAAATGCATGCTTAAGTTCGCACTCACATGCGCACAAATACAAACACACACAGTATATTTCCCAACATTTTAACTATATTTAACTATTATCTTTTCACTCATTCAAGCCAGAAACTCCATCTAAATATTCAAATGTTCCCAATCATCGATATATTGAGATTTATTGAATTTCTCAGTATTTGTTTCATTCTCACAGTAACATCTCTTCATACTCCATCAGCTGCCTTTCGACAAAAAATTCAAGCCAGCATTGCAGTTTGTAGCAAAGATCTTCCTATATTCTATTTTCAGTGCTTCATTCTTACCCAACTATTAGGAAGCTTCATTCTATTCAGACAAGACTTCAAATAAATTAAAGCCAGCAATTCAGTTTGGCCTTAGTTTTTCAACAAACGCCACATTAAAACGTTTTCACAGCCAACAACGCACATTTGGCTTCAGCTTCCCAACAGGGAGCATTCACAACCGCATGTTCTTCAGAACTTGCCTTCTCGAGTTATTGTAATAACTACTATTATATAATATTATATTATATATATAACACATACTGTCCATGTTATTCTTTTATATTAAGTCTATTGTTTTAAAAACTATGATGTGTAGCATTTCTCATTTCAGACTTTGGTGCCACACAGGGGTAATGTTCAGAACCTACAGTGTGGATGACAGCACCGCTCATCACTTATGGCATCAGAACAACAAGGAAGATGCTATAATCACATGAAATTTGAGAGTGAGACTGAAATGCTGAGGTCAGGAGTCCTCCATGTGGCTCGGATGGATAATAGCTGTTTTTATCAGGTGTTTTTAAGAATTTTGTCTTGTAGCTTACTGTTAAAGCCAATATTTGATCAATACATGACATATTTTAATTTGAATGTCTAGTTTTTTTATGCATGCTACAGAAAAAGTGTGCATAGAAGCCAAGAAAGCAGGCCTCTTGTAACCCAATTGATGGTAAATTTATAATAAAATGATGATTTTATTGAATTTGGAAAAAAAATGATTTTTATTCATTGTAAATTAGGATTGTCACTGGTGGTTACCCTGGAAGACTTTTGCCACACCTGATTTCCACCAACATTTAAAGTTACACACTGCTCATGCACAGCGCTGTATTTCCCTGTGTTCCTTAAAAGGTATTTGATAATAAACACAACTGTACCAGACTGTTTCAGTGGAGTTTTAACATATACATCCATTTTTAATACAGATCAAAAGGCTACAATAACAGCATGGGGGAAAAATAAGTCCATGTCCAGGCAAGCAAACTGACCTTCAGTCGACAGTTCGCTCCTGTTCAGTGTGTTATTGCTTGCTGAAGGCAATAGTAACTCATGTCACAGTCTCTCTCTGTCTGTTAAACACAGTAACAGTGCCACATACTGATAAACAAACCCAACAGCCACTGTGGTTGATAAATGATGGGGGGGGGGGGGGGGGGGGGGGCATTAAAAGGAAAAGGAAATTGTGGAAACAGACAAAAGTTTGTTTCTTTCAAATTAACATGGTAAACACATACTGTTCCTTGTGTAAAAAAAATATTTTGTGATTGTGAGAACCAACAAATAAACCTTTTTTCTTTTTGCAATGGGTCATGTCCACTTTAACATAACGGGGTAGAGGGACAGGAAGTGTGTGTGCAATCAGCTGTGAGCTGCTCCTTTTGTCCCCCAGAAAACCTTCGTGTTTAAGCCAAGTTCTAGATGAGGCACTGTGTTCTCATCACCAGTGGACAGTGGGTTTTGGAAATCATTCCCAGATTTCCCAGTGCATGCAGTATTCTGAAGACTTGTGAAGTTTATTTACTGCCGTGTGTCATCCTCATATTCTTTTTAAATGCTTGGAAGCTATCGTAAATACTGAAAATAACTGGCCTATTTATACTAGAACACTACTCTTATCAAACCTCTTGTTCGTACTGACACCAGTACATGACACCTCTAGATTATAGGCTTAATACTTTAGCAAGATGAGCTTGGAGTAATGAATATATACTCTCTATTGTGTTTATCATATCTAATACAGTGTCTCTTTGTGCAAATCGCACATTTCAATGTGGCATCAGACAAAAATGGCAACTAATCTTTATTGCTGCTTCACCCTCTCTTCCCTGTTTTTTCTGCTTTGTGCTCTGCTGTGCTTCATTACGGCGTCCCCATTAGTAAATAGAAGGTGAGTGCTACTATGAGCAGTAAGCAGAGTGGCGAGTTGAAGGTCTGGTAGGCTGTGGAAGGCATGAAGAGGTCCTCATACTTATAGATACTGATCATGTGGTCGCTGACGGGCGGGCTGTCGATGTCATGCCTCGTGATGGAACCTGCAGGAAAAAGTTAAGACAATGTAAAAGACATGCACACACAAAGAGAGTAGACTTGATGCTAAAGCTTCAATACTCACCTTGTATAGCAGGTCCCCATGCAAACAGGTAATACCACGACAGGTGTAAGTCCACAAGTGTTTCCTCTCTGGGGACGTATAGTGGCCGTTTGAAACGGCAGGTCACCCGGTTGTTTTCAAAAACGCCCTCTTCATCTCTAGCAGGATTCCTCTTGATTTCCTTCGCCCACTGGCCGACATTGTAGAAGTGATGAATCCGCACACGCCCATTGTCGTCGTGGACACAGCCCATGACATCGTCCCCTCCCTGAGGAAACAGGAGGGAGTGAAGAGCTTTAGTCCAAAGTGCAACACATTCATTACTCGAAAAAAAAAATCTGACACAAGGTATTAAATAAAGTAAGTGGGACAGATAGCACTATTATTGTTCATGACAGTAAGCCAGAGAGCTGTCACATAATAGCTGGAGGTACTTGAGACTCAGTAGCCACTTTATAAGTTACACCTGTATAGTCTAATGCAATCCACCAGGTCAGCTGTGAATTTTGCTTTAAAGCTACATTATGTAAGTTTTTAAATAACAGCTTCAAAATCATTTTGGTGTCACAGTGTCTTGTAATAGGATGAATAGTGTCTCTGTCACTGTTTCTGCACTGAGGGTAGGATCACAGCATTACATACATGTTTACTTTAACACACAAGTGCACGGGGCACCAAATCGCACACATTTCTACATAATGTTGCTTTAAAGGACTGTATGTTAGCTGATGATGTGTTGTAAATGCCTTGAATTTTCAGGGTAAATTTGAAATAAATGTGTTTTCAAATATGTGTACATCAGAGAATAAATGACAAATACTGTCATAGAGCTCAGCCTTTATTACAAGGCTCTAAACATTTAATTGTACTTAATGTTTGTAAATGCTGATAATCGTGCCACAATTTCAACAAAATAGTTTTTTCAACCTCTCCAAGAACATATGCATCACCAGATAAATACAATGAATAGTAAAGTAAACATCATTTTGGGCAACAGTAGGAGTGGATTAAGAGATGGTTCATGGTGCATTGCCCACAATAAAGAAAGTCACACGCTATGGCGATTCTGCAAAAATCGATACATTGTAAGACAATGATCTAATAATATATCAGAATATCTGTCTAATTGCATTAAACATTCACTGCTTTTTGCTTTTTTTAAGTATAAACAATTCATTTAAAAAGTGCATAGTCTGAGCTTACTGCCCCTTTTTACACAAGTCATGACAAAATCATGTGAAATATCATTAAACTGGCACAAGGCCGAACTGCCAGAAAGCAGAACAATTCTGAAATTAAACTGTTTAAAAGAATGTCACACTGAATTCTTTTCAGTCTGTGTAAATCAAGTTTACAGAAGTTTCCACACGAGAAGTCAGGAAGCAGTGACTCTGGTATGTCACACTGTCAGGGTGACCTGTTCGGAGCACCTGCATGTTGTAATAAAAATACAGATATTTGGCGCCTGAATGTCAATAATCATTTTGCAAGAGGAAGTGATATGATATAAGTCTGTATTGATATTTTGTTCCACCACTTTATGCCTTAATAGTCTTGAAAGTGCTCAACCAAAGTAGTATTATCTTGGGATCCCTGCTGCCTTAAAGGTAATCTAACATTAAATGTCCACGTGGAAGCTTTTTTATATCAGAGCCAAACAATTTAGAAGAAAAGAAGGTAAACAAAGAATGCTCGTATGTGGAATAAAAAACATCAAACTTAAAGGGGCTCTATGTAGTAATATTAACAACATTAATGGGGTAATAATACAAATTCAGAGATATTTATTTTTTCCATCAGAGGAAAATAAGGTCCCAGAGCACTGTTTGAAGCTAGAAAGTTGGCAGGGTCCGCCACATATAAACAAAGTAAAACAGTATGAAACTGTGTTGTCCTTTAAGGGAGAACTTCGGCCGTTTTTAACTCATATCCCTGTTGATCGAGGTTACCGAGTGCTGTCAGTAGGAAAAATAACATGAATTTTTTGCACAATATTGAACAGATATCAGGACGGCAGCTAAAGCGAACCTATGGGGGCCAGAGCACGTGAGCGGAGCGAGCGGGGAGCGGAGCGTGCGAAACATAGTCGGAGCGCAGAGCGGGTTTTAATCCAAAGGCCAGAATGATGGTTCAGTTTCGCTCCAGTTCCGTTCCGATACCACTCTCCACGAGTCTAGGGCATGCACAAGTCCACACAGACTCACGTGTGCTTCCAAGTAAAATATTTCAAAAAGCAAGCAGACAGGTCATATAGGTGCAACGTAAGGAATTGCTCCCTCTTTTAAATTTGAGCCAGCTTGGAGCGAGCGTGAATGAAATTTTAGGTGAGCTTGGAGCATCCAGACATCCTTAAGTTTCACTTTTGGTTATGTCTGCCCCCATAGGTTCTGATACTCGGTAAATATTGTGCCAAATGTTCTCGTTATTTTTCCTAATGACAGCACTTGGTAACCTTGATCAACAGGGATATGGGTTAAAAACGGCTAAAGTTCTCCTTTAAGGTCAGCTTGTTTATTCAGTTTATTCCATCATAAAAACAAAGAGAGTTTGTTTATTAGTTTGTCGATGAAGATCTTTATCTTCTGATTAAAATGTCTTCCCCCACTACATAGTGCTCTTTTAATGACAGTAAGCTCCTAAAAAGATGCATAATTTTCAACACATCCATGTGTTATATACACAATACATGTGCAGAAACTGTCTGTAAAAGCAATAAATGGAAGAGAAACTGGTTGTGTGGACCCAAACAAATGTTGATCTGTCCAAAATTAGACACAGGTTTCGCAGCAGCTCACCATTTTCTTGTCAGAGGAGAAACCTACGGCCACCCAGCCGTCTGTGTCTGCGCTCATCTCATACTCCACATCTGTCCCGATGCGGCGGTAACTCAGGAAGTAGTCACACGACTCTGCATCACACCCCGGCTTCCCATATCTGTACAGACACAAATGAATAGAAGCACAGGCGCAGTCACTTTAAGGCACCACAAGTTTCGAGTGAGAATGTGAGGTAGAGATTACTCATAATAATGTGACGGCCAAACTGGGGCAACTGTTTAACTGAATGTGACAAGAACGTGAAGACTTGACAGAGGAGAGTGTTGAGCTCCAGCTTTTTCTGAAGTCAGGCCACAGCAGCATCTAGGATAACGCAGCCCGGGGGAGGCAGGGGGGTTAGGGGTAGGGCTGCAGTGGAGCTGTTTTCAGGAAAAGGGGGAGAGCTGGCAAAAAAAACAACAAAAAAAACATGCATCCTTCTCTAACCTGATGCAGCCTTTGGTAACTCCACAGTCGCTGACTTTGATCTTGGCGAAGGGATCCACTGGTGGGGCGGTGGGGAAGGGATAACCTGCAAAATGCAAACGTCAGCAGAAAACAATTTGTATGCTTGTTTTGGAGGCAGTCAAAGAGCCAACTATGGGGAGGCCATCTGCACCTAGTGTGTGTGTGTGTGTGTGTGTGTGTGTGTGTGTGTGTGTGTGTGTGTGTGTGTGTGTGTGTGCGTGAGGGGCCGGACAGCTACCACCAGGGGAGCTGGCCTGGGTGCTGAAAGGCCTCTCACAATGGGCACAGGTCGAATGCAGGACACAAACATGCAGCTCGTGTTCAGTTCCTGCTGCAGCTCTTGTTTGTGATTCTGCTGCCACAAGGCTTGTACGAGTGTGCTCATGGCGCACGAGATGTAAACTAAAAAAAAAAAAAATCCATCAGCTGGGACTCACCGTCGTCGGACAGATATCTGGACTCCAGGAACTCGGAGGCGAAGGTGCTGTAGGAGTCCTTGTGAGGCTCCTGGTGCCCCGGCTCTCCGTGCTCCCCGTGGCCGGCCCGGAGCGCTCCTTCATCGGTGGGGCTCGGCGCGACCCCCCACCACCCGCTCTGGATCAGCAGCACCGACAGCTGCACGAGCCTCATCATCGCCAAATAGTGTCCGGGGGGGAAAAAATTCATAAATAAAAAATCAGCGATTAGAAAAGAAACTCAAACCGGATCCTCATTATTGCTTGTATTTCGCCATCCATCTTCGCAGGTTTCCCATCGCAGCGTCACCACAATCATCCCCGCATCCTCAGCGTCTGTTCGACTGTTTGTGCGCAGGGATGTGCGGGAGGGGGGGCGGAACTGGGGGGATCCACCGCCGATCGCTGCGAGATTAACAGGCTAATCCAACACGAAATTACCCCGATTTGTAACCTCGCTATCTAATGCGGACGCACGCCCGTAATCCTCTTGGAAATCCGAATCTAGATGCCCACTAGAGCTCATTAATCTTCACATTTTCCAGTCGCAGCATCGTCCGGATGAATGGTTTCGCCCGGCCTCCCTCTCTCCTTCCTCCTCAGCCAATCACGGTGACGTCCAATGAGGAGCCGCTACGTGCTGTTATCGGGATCAATCGATTGGGGATTAATGCCCCCACAGTCAGAGAGAGATGGAGAGGTATTTCCACAGCAGTTCGCGCTCACATTTTAAGAGATTTGGTGGATTTAAGGCGTCGTGTGGAGGAGAGCAGGGCTGGGTGTCACATTCGTCACATCTCTGGTGAAGATGTTGGTACTGTTTTCAGAATTGGGGTCAGAGGTCACCTAAAGGGTTATTTCAAGAGTGAGGTGAAAGGGCTTTTAGTGTTTCACGTAAAAATGTAAATATTCAGCTCTCCACAGTGAGTTTCTGATAAACAAGACTGGACAGGCCACTTTAAAAATGTAGTCCAATACAGTAATCAAATAGATAGCAACCTAATCACTATATTAAAGTAATGTAACTTTTTAACTATCTGTTACTTTTGGACTATGCTAATATGAAACAGTGTTGTACCCAGAAGCCATAGTAGGGTAAAATTAAAAAGATATTTCTTTGGTTCAAAATTAAAGTTGCCCATACAAATAGTACTTGAGTAAAAGTCTTAAAGTATTTGATATTAAAAGTACACAAGTATCAAGAGTACACTTAAAATTATACATATAAGTAGAAAATGGAAATACTCAAGTAACGTAGAGGTACTTGTGTTTGAGTAAATTGTTGATAGAAAAAAACAACATGATAACTTTTATTTTATCTTAATAAACACATCTTGTGATGACTAGTATTTCATTCTTGTAATCCTGTTAGTAATACCTTTTTTAATACCCTTTTTTGATAAATGTATCTGTAATCTAATAACATCTTTTTTTGTTACTTGGACAGAGTACAGTTACATTGTATTTGTATCCCAATTACTTAATCCTATTACATGTACTGTCTTCTGTTACTCCCCAAGCCAAGTGACAAGTATCCCCAGCTGAGGATGCTTGTCATGTTCTCCTCAGCGTTTGTCATCATATATGACAGTGTGTGACTGACAGAAGAACGAGATGAGTATTATTGTTCTTTGTATTATTTCTATTCTGCTAGATAATGAAAAATAAGCACTTTAAGGAATTACTTTTCATGTTTGAGTTGTTTGAGTGCTGATGTGTTTGTTGCATAAACTTCATCTTTTTAGATTCACTTTCAAGACCCCCCTCATTAAAAAAATTTCCTCATTAAAGTAACCAAGTGTATGAGCACTGACTTCACAATGACAATGGTTGTCACAAGACACGCAAGACATATGTGAAAGCCCCTTCATTCCTACCTGACACTTGACAGCCTTCAGCTACACATTGAGAGAGAACCTATTTAAGGTAAACCCGGGCCCTATATGTGGGTGTGTAAAAGTTTTAAGATCAGTCCAGTAGATCACCTCAGCCGGCAGCTGCGATACAGCTGCAGTGGCTGCAAAGTATTCCCTTTGGGGCGACTCTGGCTGTGAACGCTGGGTCCACTTAAAAGTGCTTGTTTTTGTTACTGACCAGCTGAGGTTGTTATTCCGACAGTGTCTGAAACTATTGTGGAAAACTAGGTGTGAATCATTTACACAACCAAACATGTCGATGCCCAGGTTTAACAATGCTGCAATTCCTCTTTAAGGATGACGGTAAAAAGTGTGACGACCAAACCTGTTTCCACCTGATGCTTAAGAAGCCGGACCACTGGTGAGCAAAACAAAAGTATAACTAGGCTTAAGGAAATAAAAACATTTAAAACATGAAATAGAGTCGGTTGGCAATACTGGGACATTATTATCATATTCAAAAGGATTTTAGTTTTTGGAGTAAATGTATTTTTCTTCATATTTTTTGTCATTCAATTGTTAAAGCACAGTTTCTTTTTAGATATTGTGTTCCTCTTTCAAGGCCCTCTCTACACCGCAAGGAAAAATGCTGGAGAAATTCTTTATTTTTGTACGCCTGAACAAAACTACATTTAGATGTACTGTCATGTGGTCCAAAAATACTGATATCAGCCTATAAAATACCTGCCATGTGTCTAATTGTTAACGTCTTTCTTAAAATTATCGTACTCCTCCCACTGCTATTTCTTGCATTAAAACAAATCTAATAATTTGTTTTATATGCAGGTCTAGATGTACTTTAAAAATCTATAGAGGATTGTGAAGCCTCTCGGAGATATTATGTAGGAATTAAAATGTGCATCTCAGGTTTAATGTATGGATTTGTTTCACAGTGTTTCATGTGTGGAACCACAGCAGTCCAGGTGACCCTGTAGGTACAGTCCTGAGTAATTTATTAATTCAGAAGTCTCAGACGGACATGATTGTGTACGTAGTGTGAATGGATGAATATGGAAACCAAAATCTTCTTGAAAGCATCATCTAACCGTCCTCGCGCTCATCTGTCTTCATCAGGCTGTGCACAGTTCTGCCACTTGATGGTGATATAAAGTCACAGTTGGAACCTCTATTCACACCAGCAGAGAGTCTCCTCTTAGGTTACTAACTTTTTCACTTTGACTTTTCTTTGTTTCAGACCAGAAAAGGATTTTTTCTTTTTGAAATACACAGCGCATTAACATCCTTATTTTGCTCTCTTACGTTGGAAAAAAAAGGATAATAAAATACTTGCTATTCTTATAAAACCTCTGTGGGGTTGTTTTTACTTATAAAAGATGAAATCCTGGTAAATTATGAGTGCACCACTTAATCTCCACAGTTTGGAAAAACAGAAGAAATCTGCAGCATCTGTAGCTGTTTGATGGATCACCGCTGTGCCCTTTGTAGAAACAATGACTCAGGAAGACATGAGGGTGACAGTGAAATGAATATCTTTACACTTGACGTGTGACCAGTCATCATCCTCATCATCATGTTATTTCCTCAATGATCTGATATTTAACGAGTCAGTCCATTTGGTCTACACTCATCGAATTGTGAAAGTTTAACACGGTTTGCCATCTAAACAGAACAAAGGAAATCATTCTAAATCTTGACATCATAATGACGACAACAACCCCTACATTAAATACTACTGCTCGCTTAATCATTCAATTATTACCTCGATTCATCGATGGGTAATTTGCGTTTAATCGGTCAAGATGGGGAAATTATTGCAATCAGTGTTTCCCACAGCCCAAGATGATGTCCTCAAACGTATTTTCTTTGTCCACAAACCAAAGCTCATCAGCTCACTGTCATGGAGGAGAAAAGAATCCAGGAAATATTCACATTATCAGTTATCAGTTATCAAACTACTTGCTGAGTTACTTAATAGTAGACAACTAATCAATTAATTCATAAATCTATTTATTGTAGCAGCTCTACAGACAGTATACGACCATATCTAATGTTTCATCACACACCTTTATTTACATATAAAGCAAGTTTGTACTGCTAAATCGCTCAAACTGCCTGAGGTGATTGAATACATTATGCAACAAGTTACTTTAACCATTTACTTTGGTTCAGTATTTGGCTTAAGTGGTTAGCAAAGTGTTTAAAATCCTCTGATATTTCCTCTTTTTTGTCGGATTGCAGGCGAGGGAGGTTTAAATGAAGATGTTCATGTCTGTGTCCTGTAGGTGATGCTGTTGTCACATAATCTGAAGCAGACTGAAAATATCACAAGGGAACAGCGGACCGTTGGAGAGATTAAAGGCTGACTGACATACATATTGAGACTCACCGTCTGGCAATGTAAATGTGTCTTTCAAAATCCAAAACACCTGATGTCTGATGAATATATGTACACGTTTGATTACCTCTGCCAAGGAGGTTATGTTTTCAGCCCGGTCTGTGTGTTGTTTATGTGTTGGTTGGTTTGTTGGTTCGTCAGCAGGATTGAATCAAACCTTCTGAACAGATTTACACAAAACTTGGAAGGTGGATGATTCTCAGCCCAGAACAGACCCATCCAGGGGTTTTTCTCTCGCATTCTTTAACTTTGTGAGATAAGGAGATATTTCAACACTTTCGCCGACTTAACTTAATAAGGCATGGATATTGATGAAGAAAATCAGCCGTATTTCAGTAGCAGAGGTATGCGCTCTACTGATTGCCATTCTAGTTTCACACTGGAATCTCTGCAGGTCTGAAGAGGCTCCACTCATGAATGTAAAACACGTGTGTTTCTTGTATCGCGCTTGTGAACATACGTGTGTGTACATACAAAGAGTGCGTGACCTTTGACCCTTCGTCTCTACACGGCGCCTCTCTCCGTAGACACAAATCAACCTGATCAATCGCTCCTCTTGCTCCCGATCCACCCAATTATCCCTCGTTTATCCTCCTATTATTTCCACCTTCATCCCCACACACTCCTCTCTCTCTCTGTCTCTCTCTTTCTCTCTCCTTCCCAATTACCATTCTGTGTAGGGGGCAATGCTTGCTGGGTAATGAGGGACTCTGGGCGTACCAATCTTATCTTAATAGCCTTAAAGGGCCACTCATTAACACAAACACTCACTGTCTCACTCACACTCACTCACACACACATATCCACACACATCTGTCCCCGCACATCATGCCACAGAGAGCGATGGAGTGACGGAAAGAGAGGATGAGCGAGGGACCTGACGGGAGCTATAGGAGAGAGAGAGGGAACGAGACAGAAGAGAGGCAGGGGAGGGCGGGAGGGAAGAGATGAGGTGAGGTTGAGACAGCCGGGGGGGGGGGGGGGGGGGGGGGGGAGAGAGAGTGGGGAGGGTCTGGTAAATGTCAGCGGTGTGTCTCCTGGGCCTGAGAGACGAGTTAGTGACAGGAGAACAATGGCCGCTGGATCCATTCAGAAACACAGCTGCTACGAGCCCGTGCCTGGATCCTTCCTCTGCTTAGCCACCTACCAGTACTCGTAAAAGGCAGAGCTAAACACATATACACATATGAACACACAAACGCATGGCTGGTGCAGTCACGACAGTACGTCCGGACACACAAGGTAAGCCCTGGACGTTATGGAGGGATCAGCAGCGGTGTGGATTGCTTAGTCAGGGCTGTCAGTCAATAACAGCCCCGGTAGACCGGTGAGGTCCAGCCAATTGAACGTATGTCCTGCATACTCATATCTGCTCTGCTTCTTCTTCTCTCCCTCTGACACCCCTAAGGATGCAGCTGGCTGTTATCCACATTCCTCCTAATGTTAACAAATCCTGTGATAGGAACAAAACCTATGGTAATCGATCCGACCAACAGTTTTGTTCGTGCCACCAAAGCCTGGTGTGGAAATGACATGTTTAAGAGTGACTCAACATGAACATGGCCGCTGATTTGTTAGACTAATTCTTCGATAAAGGTCTACTTCCTCTTTGTTCTGTCACTTTTTGTTGGCCCTTGGTTTGTACTGTATGTGTAGAACTATTGCAGTCGTATTCACTGAATTCCCTCACGGAGCTGCAGAAATAAAGTCTGTCTCGGTTTTGTCTTACTTTGGCATCTCAACTCAATGAAGACACGTTCTCCGTCGGACAGAGGCGAGATCATTTATCGACTCAACTCCTCTTATAACGCCAAGCTATTACCTCTGTCTCTGACTCTCTTAAACACACACACACGCTCATAAAGCAGCGCTGTGATCTAGCTGCAGGTCTTGTCACCCCCCAGGGCTTCATTTAGGAGTTGTCAGAAATTGCTTCGCTCACGGAGGACAGTAAGCACTGTTGGCGTCGTCTCCTGTCTGCAGAGCAAATGCAGCTCCACCTTCACACCTTCACACCCATAAAGACAATCATCCTCACTGGTGATTCTCTCCAACAGTAGGACAAAAGAATGTCTGTCTTTGTCTTATTTGCATATGTCGTTTGGTTTACGCAGTTTGTCTGTTGGGGTCTCCGTGTGTACCAAAGGCTGAGAGCTTCCACTGTGCTGATGAAATGTTTGCTTTAGAGATAAGGCGGCACAGATGAGACATCGATCAGCACTCATTAAACACCTCCACACACACTCATCCACGGGAAAAACATTCAGCTGACAAACAGAAAAATGTATTTAAGCTCTGAATGTATTTGATCTCATTCCAGCCTCTCAGACGTCGGGCGTCCTGCTGCGTGAGTGGCTCTCAGAGCTCGTATTGACAGCTGACTTAAAATGCTTGTTGTCAGACGACTTATCCATTAAGCTGTGACACCGCTCTCTCTCCATATAGACTTGCCAACTGTCCGGGGCCTTAAGCAGTGATTATGGTGTTGGGCAGTGGGAGCTGGGGGCCACACCGTCATTAGTCTGGTTAATCAGAGCCTTGCTCCAGGTTAAGCTCCGCAGCCTCAAGAGACGGGCTGATGAGCTGAGAGCCGTGCCCAGCCTACAGTTCTCGGCTCTGGGCTCCAGTGGCTCCCCTGGCCCCTGCCTGCTCCAGCCAGTAATCTATAACTCTCCCCTGGAGCACAGCGCGGAGGCTCAGCCTCCTGGACAACACTGACACACGATGCATGGTAATGAGACACACAGAGAATGACACACTGTCACACACACCTGTTCGCACACACCCACACTTTACACTGATCCAGTGTTAGTAATCATCGCTGAGTTTCTCTGAGTTTGCTCTGGCTTTCAATCGCTCCAAAAACAAGAGAGTCCCTCTGTTTTTTACCAGTTAGCAGTGACCTTGACTTAACGACCGATGTGATTCGACATCTAAATGCTTAAGTACCCCTGTCCGTGGAGCGCAGTAATAACCAGCTCAGCAGAATGAATGCGTAACGACCACAGGGACTGCTGGGTTTTCAAACGGGAACTACCCAGACTCATTCACAAACAAATTCCCATGAGGCCTAGAGGGTCTCAGCTCAGCAGGGACCCTCCAGAGAGGTGCATCTGAGCCAAGCCTGTCATTGGCCAGCCTCCTCTATCCCAGTGTCCCCTGTGAGCTCATTAGCCCCAATCATAACCACTTCCCTGTGTCTACGTTACATGCTCCATCCATCGCCACCATGCCACACACAAATTACACTCTCCATCAGGACTGGGCGGATGGTGTGTGCGCGTCTGTGACCGCAGGAGTGTGTTTAAAGGACAAGGAAGGTCGGAGAGCCCCCTTGAGCCCCAGACATTTCCCCGGTGGACCTTGCAGACCCTCATAGAGCAGAAAAAAAGAGGGGGAGAAGGAGAGGTGGAAAGTAGGTAGAAGGAGGTTAAGAAGTGTGTTTTCCGGTGATGAAGTGGATGACCAGGTTTCAGTTGGGGGGGCGCCTGTGTTGCTCTTATGTGCCGTGTGACCCAGATGGGCGTGAGGGAGAAAAATAGGAGGGAGGGGAGGCAGAGGGAGATAAAGAAGGAGGTTTTTCATTTAAAAAATGAGCGTATGCTGCAGACACAGGAAGGACCCCCAGAGAACCACAGAATGGGATGAGACAACAAAGAGCCCCATCATCAGTTTAGTGAATAGATCTGTCCATCTACCCCTTTTATCTCCCTCCGCTCCCGCTTTTTTTTCTCCACCATCTCTTCCTCTCTTAATCAGCCTCTCATTGTGCCATTAGCTGAACCTGTAGTCTTAATCAGAGGCTTGGCACAGACATCATCGCTATATCCACTGCCCTTCTCACTCACCCACACCCACACACACACACGAGCACAAACACTAAATAAACACATTTTAATGCGACACCAATCATGTCATCTACTCAATGAGCTCGCCTCCCCCTCCCTCTCGTGGCCCACAACACAAACATAACACATGGGACGCCCGTCTCTCCCGTCCATCAGTCAGCCAACACACCGCCACTCGAAAAATATGTGTGTTTTTGTGTGTGTCTGTGTGTTGTGTGTGTGCGCTCGTGTGTGTGTGTAAATCCCGAGGGGAGGGAGAACGATTTTAACTCAGTAACCTGAATCACCTCCTATCCCAAATCTTCGCTGCATGAATACTGTACACACACGCACACACACACACACACACACACACACACTCTTATGCATGTCAGTGAGTGTGTATTGATAATGTTCATTAGCATATTTATGATCATTGCCAGCCTCTTATTGTTTGCACGCTCCATTAATCTTCATCCGCCTGCCTGCTGACTGACAGCTCAATCTAGCGGGCCATCACTGGGCACTGGGCACACACACACACACACACACACACACACACACACACACACACACACAAAGATCGCATAGTTGTACATAAAGCATACTTGCATCAACAATCAAGGGGCATTGTCTCACACATGCAGACACACACACACACATTCAGGCAGACAGCGTGATTGACATTCACCCCTGTGAGTGTAATCACCGGAGGTTATCCTCCCCAGCTGTGCGGGGGTCTGCTCTGCGTCTCCTGCGCAGCACAGTAGAGTCAAACCTGCAGGCAACTGCGAGCTCCTTCTGTGACAAAGGTGGTCGATGGTACCCCTTGATCAGGGTGCACCAAGCCAACCTCTGTACGTCAGCCCACTCCTTTGTCTATCACAACACTCCTTCCTGAGGTTGCCCTAAGCTAGGACAGGCCAACATCTTAAAAAAAAAAAAACACACCTTCTGAGGGAAAAAGCTTTAAAAATCAGAAAAATACAGCAGGTAAGAGTGCAGCAGAATGTGTGTGTGTGTGTGTGTGTGTGTGGGTGGGTGTTTAATGCGGTGACAGCATGCGTTTGTGCGTGCGCAAGTGAGCGCTCGTGTAATGTGCACTCAAATGTTAATGTGTTTGTTTAAAGCCAGTATGACTGACTGACTCACAGCTGATTACTGGCGGAATGAGTGCTGGAAGAGAGCCAAGTTCAATGGGAGGTCTGTTCTCCTGTTGCCTCTTCCTTTTCTCTTCCCCCTGCTCCCCCTCCTATTCCTCCTCCTCCTCCTCTTCCCACATTACCCTGCTGCTCCAGGAAGGGCAACCAGGGAGCCAGGATATCTGTGTGTGCTTTTGTGCGATCACACGTACAGGACACTGATTTGGGGCACGAATTCAGGAGAGCAGATGAACGAAAGCAGAAAGTTCATGATATACCTTCCGAATTAAGCAGACTATTCAACATGTTGAGGAGAAGTTCAACATTTTGCTTATTCACTTTCTTTTTGTGAGTTTTATATGAACAATCAATGCCACCGTGATGTCTGTGTGTCAAGGATGGAACTGGAGCCAGGGGGCAAATAGGTTTAGCTAATAATCAGACTGGACTGCCATTTTGCTTCGCTTCATTAAGTCAGCCTGACATTGTGCTCATGTTAATTGATTTCTTGTTCGGAGTACTATTTTTTTTTTTTTTCTTATTTGTCCTGACCAATGAGTAGCGAGCATCATATCTGTCCCACCAAAGGCAATTTGAGTTGGTGAAGAAGCTGCAGTAGCGCTTGCTCGTAGCAGCTAGCCCGATGTCTTTCACAGTGAAAATGTGACAGGAAGACGTCAATACACAAAGGTTTCTTGGGTTATCAAATATGGTGCGTTATATTGGAATACTGCTCGATTCCCCTCCAGTTTTTTATTATCCATCATCCTTTCAGCCGCCGATCAATCGAGAAGTGGTAAAATGATAGTTAGCTTAACATTATCCAGGAGGAAGATGGCCGCCACGTGAATAAAGTCAGTGTTAAGATCGGATTCCAGCGATGGAGGCTTTGCAGCCAATTTGTCACTTACGTAGGCGTAGTTCTCTTCTCTAAGTTGAAGATACCACAGCTGTCAGAAATGTCTGATATCAGTAACTCAGAATAACAATTAAGAGCCTAACGTTAATGCTTTTTTTGTGATTTGGTTGCTTGTACAATAATGGTACATGATACAGCTAGCAATGTAGGAAAAATGGCATTGACGTTCTGAGTTATGCTTTAATCTCGCGTGTATCGTTTCTCCAACCACCAGCAACATTTGTCATCGGGCACACCACGCCAATTACGCTGCTTAAGAAATCTGAGATCTGGGAAACTATTAGAAGTCTGGATGCCTAACCCTAACCCAAGGGAGGAAGCAGGTGGAAACAGCTACATCCAAACGTAAAAGCACATCCATCTTGACTCCTCTAAAGTTGTCCGTAATGTTGTTTCGTGTTCGTTTAATCCATTCGTAAAGGAGAAATGTCACAAATGTCAGTTTATCTGTCAATCCAGCATGGCCTCATCTGCTGGAACATTCCAACAAGATGTCCAACAAGAAGTCATTGCCTCCAGCTGTTGTTCCCAATTCACAACAAACTTTTTTCCCCTCCAGTGCTTGTCGGAAACTTTAATGACTCTACCTTATCCATATCGGTGTATCAGGACAGAGTGTGCAAAAATCTTTTGTGTTTATCTCTCCGCCGGCTTTGTGTTGTTTCTTATCTGACTGCGCCTCATCAGTGCTGCTGGACATTTCCTCATAACTTTACATCTGAAACAAGGCTCCTTACATTTTATGGAGAAGCCCACTGTGAATTAGATGACGTCTGATGTTGGAAATCTATGGACTCGTTTATCTTCAAGCTATAAGATGGTTTAAACCACAACACACAGTGTAAAACGAGTCGTAACGCTTCTCTTCGCTGGGCCGTAAAGCTATTTTTATAGCAGCTATCTATAATATTCCACTATTGCAGATTATAGAAGTTTTATTGTGATCTCCCACAGAGAGAAGAGTTTTATGTAGCTTTAGTAAATCATTTCTCTCCTCTCTGATATCAGCTCCTGAGGCTGTTTGCCTGTGTGTGTATAAGAGTTGTGCGGCGTTAACATTTATGAGGTGTAAGCTAATATATTTGAATAGTTTATGGAAGCAGTAAAGAGTGAAATACATAATTTGCTAACATGTACCATGTAAAACAGCTCTTAAAGATGAGCTGTGAATACAAATGCAGATTCTCTATTGTTTAAGCAGATTCTATCATTCATGAGCAGGAAGGCTCTCTCCCTGCGTGTCATTTATCCAGTAAAACTCCTCCTGTCTCTCCTGCGTAACAGGAAATATGGAGCGAGACGGAAGGTGACGTTATAGTAATGCATCCTGAGCCGTAGCAGAAAAGGGAGAACGTAATCCTGTAGTTCCAGATTAAAGTTTTGATGCTCTGTTAACTGATCGCTGATTAAAACACCTTTTAATACACCCAAGAGAAATTTCATTTTTGTATGTTTTTGTTTGTTAAAATAGTAGAACACAGAACTTGAAAAGATTTACAGCCACACACTGGACATGTTTCGTTGCTGCCACACATCCAGAAAAAGGAACTTCATACCTCACCATTGAGTTTAAATTGCACATCTGGTCTACGGTATTATCCAATCAAGTTTATTGCGGCATAAACAATCATACACAGTGAAATATACAGTAGATACGTAATTTTGATTTGATTTTTGGGCACATGCATACTCTGTATATTACATTATTATATATTATACATTTTACTACTGCTGCCCAGCAGACTTGCACAGTTTTGACATTTTTATGTTATATTGAACCCAGTGACTTTCGCTACCCCATCCTGTTTGTGTGTTTGTGTTCTCCTCTTCTAACTTCCATTTTAAAGTTTTAAGTGTTTCTGTTCTATAGATGGCAATCAGAGAGGGCAGCAGCCTAAAACTCTGACAAAAGAGCTTTGAGTTCTTAAATCTCAAAATAAATTTGTTTTATCATGTAAGAAATATTGAGATGGGTGACTGTAATGTTGCACATCTTATTTCATTTTTTATATTTCTTGTTGTTTCTCTTTAAGCCACACAGTAGAGATCTACATTTAGTTCCAAAAGTTTTTATTAATATATTTGTCCTGTAAAGTCACATCAATAATTGATGGCTATATATATATATATATATATATATATATATATATATATATATATATATATATATATATATATATATATATATATATATATATATATGTATATGTACATTTTAAAAAATGAAATAACCTTAGACACCACGCTGAAAGCATTATAATGGAAAACACTTGGGCAATCAAACATATGAACTTGTTTACATTTACATTTGTTAAAATCTCGCATTACCCCGACTAACTATCAGAGAAAAATAACTTTTTTTGTAAATATCCTCAAACAGTTTTAACCCTTCATCCAACACTTCATTATATCTAAACCTGCCTACCACACACTACATCCTGCATACCTGCATTATGTTTGAATCTCATGTACATTTCTCTGTTTGAGGGCAATGAGTCCATGACCTGGTTAGTGTGCCGGAGTTCAGATTGATGTATTAACACTATGTTTCTCTCATCATCAGCTCCATTTAGCCCATGATTAACTCCCAATCACACGGCGTGATTAAAAGTCTGAGTAAAAATATTCCATACATACTTAATATTCCACTAACAAGGAAGCCAGCTCCCAAACTGCCAACAAAATAGATATACACCCTTAACACGCACACACTCCTACATACATCTCTCCCTTTTCCTCGCCTGAAAACACATACCTAAACATTTTGTGGCTATCTCCCCCCCACACCTCGGTGCTGGCTAGGTGGAATTAAAAAACCAACCCCGCGGTCTCATTAATTAATTAAACACCATGTGCCAGTGGCACCTGGGTACCGGTTATCACTGCCACTCAGACACACCGTGATCTCAATAACCACCCCACCACAGGGCACTGAGAGAGTGGGAGGCAGGGTGTGAGGGGGAGAGTGGGGGGGAGGGAGGGACATAGATTCTCTTTCACAACTTTGAGGTATAAAGACAGTTTCTGTAAAGAGCAAGGAAAAGAGTCTTCAGACACCATCTTCCGGTGTTGGCAGTAAAGTGGGACACATTTATAGTGAATGGAGTCTGATGAGTGTTTACTGCTGCTGTGTGGTTGTGTTTGTGCATCGCTCCCTCCCTTACCGGCTCCACGGGGCCTTTTTATCATCTCCCCTCGCGGGGCCCCTAAATCACTGCAGCGACGCCCTCCTCATCATCTACTCTTAACACCTCCGCATGTGGGAACACTGCAGTAACGTAACACACACACCCACGCACACATGCACACACGCACACACGCTCGCAAGCACGCACACACACACACTGCTGCTTTTTGATCCTTGCTCTATAATTGTGCATTCTTAATGAAAATGTCCATGGATGTTTTGGTTTGTTTGTTTGTTTGTTTGGTTGCCTTTTGTCTCGTTTGTGTATCATCCCTTGGTATACTCTCATTATAACGAATTCCGTGATTCTTCAGTTTAACTAAAATTCTATTCAACCCTATTTCATTTAGAACCTTCCACTGTTCTTTTTTGCTCTATTTTCCCTCTAGCTGCTCTCTGCTCATGAAGAGGTCTATGGGATTGGATAGGTCCGAGTTGAGGCGAGAGAGTGTATGAGCCGATTAATCTTCAGTGGAAAATAAAATACCTGACTGTTTTATATTTGAGCAATATGTCCAATAAAATATATGGGAAAAGACATGTATGTCCATAGATGTTTTATTGGGTTAAAGTCTGAGGTCCCATTTGTTTTTTAACTTACAGCCTACTCTGTATGTCGTCTGCACTGGAAACTCATATTTTCATCTTGAGCAACATATATTCATTTATTAATGTATAAATATATATATAACAGTGTTTCGTGTTGCTAAAGCTCAGTAACAGTATCATTTGTCAACCATAAAGGGCTTTGTAATCAAAAACTGCTTTTTTAAAACAAAAGTTACATATGAAAATCACATGTTTTGTGTTTGTTTATTTAAAAAAGCCGTGTGCATTTTATTGGGTCATGAAGGAAGCGGCACACATTCTAATGAACTGTGGACCGCAGAGCTCGCTAGAAGGGGCACTACGTAGTTTTGAAAGAGAAATTCAAACTCAGAATTTTAATAGTTACGATATCAATGATGTGCTAATACAAACTTAGAAATATCTATCTCTTTCGAGACTGAATAAGCTAGCTGTTCTCAGAGGATATTAAGGTTCCCAGAACAGTGTCTGAAACTAGAGAGGTGGCAGGGTCCGCCTCGTATAAATAAAGTAAAACAGTATCAGAAATCAATGAATGAAAATCTTTCTCTTCTGTTTAAATCTTCTTCCCCAAAATTACAGTGCACCTTTGAAATAACCAGGTCAATAAATCATCAAAGAATATGTTTTATGCATAACTCTTTCAATGTGTTAATTTTTTTTTTTTATTATTATGTTATTTATCTCAAGTATGGTCATGAGGTTTGTTGTTTCATTTTTATTCAAACTCACAAATAAACATCATTGATGTATATACAGACTAGTTTCTTGATTCTTTGCTAGAGGCTTTTTGATGTTAAAGATAGTTATATAGTAGTAGATTCTTTAGACTGACTGATGAAATGTTTTAGCTCCACTATGTAAAGCAAAATAACTCCTAGTTTCTAATTAAAGGAGACATATTATGCAAAACTCACTTTTTCGTTGCTTTAGTGTGTGTATTTGCATATCCGGAGTGCCTCCCCACCCCTTAAGAATGATTTTTGACTACTAAGTCAATGTTTTGTAAACGGACGCAGTCAGAAAATGTGTCTCTAAAGGAGCCAGTTGGATTTCACCCGCGCTGTTACGTAACAGAGCGGGTGATTTGAATACTCCCACCCTCATGCTGGATATCTCCTCCCACATTACGCCGGCTAATTCTGAACCGACTGTTCTGAACAGGGCTGTTTTGGCAGGGTTATTGAACAGTTATGAATTGCTATTGTGCTTCATCCTTATGGTATTTTGACCAAAGCATGTCACAGACATTTCATTAGGACACCAGGGAACTGGATTAACTTGTAGAAATAGGGTATAATATGACTCCTTTAAACGTAAGCATTTTCTGCTGCGACATATCATCGTGTAGTCATAATGTATCTGTGACTATCATCAGTCGCCCAGGCAGCCACAGATCAAACCACTCACAGCAAAAGCTATTAATATATAAATATTAATATATATAATTCATATACAATATATAAATATAGGCTCAATTCTGGGATTCCTGAGTCTATAAAGATCCTGAACATTAAATTAAAAAAATATGTATATGTGCTTTAAATGTATTCACACATATCAAAATATCAGGATCAGAAACATAAACTGACTGAGGTCTCTCGCTTTGATAAATCAGAAATGCTCGACCAAACCTCACTTCATATTAAACCAAGGCCACCTGAACTAATTGGACCTATAGGGACAAATCCTTTTCAGCTCTGAAAAACAAAAAGTATCACTGTTGGTTTCTTTGCATTCAGATTCTGAACTTGACTCGGAAGAAAAATATCTGACTCAATAATGAGACGTGGGAATTGAAAACTCAATGCAGGTTGGACACACATTTTCAACAAACTCAGACAAACATCAGAATAATTTATTTTTGAATGATTGTCTCGCAGTGTCTGACTCAACGTGATGTGAGAAAAGAGCACCTATTAGATTAATAGGTAACATATTAGGTTGGCTATCATCTTGAAAAAATGCAGAGGCGACTAATAAAGGCCTTGTTACACAACCTGGTCATAGCAACCTAATAACTGGAAAGTGCACTTCAGTCTGTCTTTTGACCTCAGCTCACACCAACAATGGACCTTTGGGGAAACTGGATCAGCTTTCTGTCCCCAATGACAATCCAACGGGTGAGCATTATCTAATATATCTATATGTTTTTATCTTGATTCAGCAGTAAATACAGTCAAGGTATGTGCAGGCTTGAGTTCTTTGCCTCTTTAAGAGGTGGGCTAAACAGGCATATTGTCCAGAGTGAAGGTATTTTGCGCCATACAGTAAAAATGTATTTTCAATTCATGTTGAGTCGAGTTATTTTACGATCATCACTAAGGCTGCAGCTCAGTTTTGTTTGCTGAATATTGTCTCACTCATTCTCCTCCCTCCGCTCTCCAAAATCAAATTAAATGATTTTATGCCAATGCTCTTCTAATTTTCCAGACTTCAATCATAAATATCAATTTCTTCTCATTTGAATTCAGTGAGGAAATCAAATGGAATGAAAAAAATAAATAAATACTGTGTGCTGTTCTGACTTCACTCTTTTTTTCTTTAGATTGATCAGACTGTGTCCACAGCAGAAGTCGGAGACTTGATTGAGTTTGTGCATCCATGGGCAGGAGTGTCTCTCTGGGCTGTGTATGTCGGAGAAGGCCATGTCATCCATTTTGGAGTGGGAGGTAAGAAACTGAAATGTGTTTGGTTTAAATGCATAGGTTGAAAAGAAAAGGTACAAAAAAGTTGGAAAGCTGTATAAAAACTCCTGGTCCCTGGTTTCTTATGTTGTTTGCAACGCGTTGCTGCAGTCCGGTTCAGAAATAAGCATATATCTACAAAAATCTATCTATTATACTACATGACGTCAGTGCACTGAAACAATAAACTTCACAGAGGATGTAATAATTATAAATTACCACATCCTCTTTTTCACAACAACTGGTGTGAAGCCCCTATTGGAATGCAAGGAATTGTTATTTTCCCTCCAAAAGAAGCGCATTTTTTGAGGGCGTGAGCATGTTCAAAACGCACAAAACCTTTCACATAATTCACAGGTGGTGAAAATGTATCTATTTTTATGGGTTTGGGCTAAAACAGCTCACTATGTGTATGACCCCTCGACCTATGAAAAAGTCTCTTGGTGACCCTAAACCCAACAGGAAGTTGGCCTTTTTGAAACTGGTGCTTATTTTTGGTGATTTACCAATTATGATTTTATATCAAACTATATTGAAACATATATGCCGATACTAGTATATCTATAATGGGCCCATATCGGCCAATAATATCAGCCAACCTATAATGATATATAGTTTTTTTGTACTGTTTTCAATTGAGTGCCATTCTGTTTATTTTTGTTTCACACAGTATCCCAACTTCTTTGGAATCAGGGTAGTAGAGCTTTCTTAAAAGTGTAACAGATTTATTTGACTAATAGTGTATTTCTTCTATCCTCTCTCCCACTTTATTTTTTCCATGATTCAAAGATGAGAACCTGACGCAGAAAGCCTGTCGCACCCTCCTTCAACAAATGGCTCCAAAGAAAAAAGCTGACGGTATGCTGAGGAAGACCAGAATCTGCGCTCAGCGTATTACTGACATCAAAGTGGCTCCAGGAACTTCCATCAGAGTGAACAACAACAAGCACAACCTGGTTCCTTCTTCCCAGGAGATGATGAGGAGCCGCTGGGAAACTTTTCTGCACCAGGAGTTCAAATACGACTTGATCAACTTCAACAGCGAGCATTTCGCCACGTTTGTTCGATACGGCGAGGCTGTGTCCAACCAGGTGGGCTTAACAACACCGATATTCAATCTACAGCTTATCAGCCTGTAAAATGTAATTTAATTTATTTATTCTTTAAACTCTTTTTCAGATTCCCTTCAAGAAAAAAAATGACATGAACAAGGATACGACTCAAACTCTGCAGATGATAATGCAGCAACGGACGGAGACAGAATCTTAAGATCGTCTGTGGTGCCTGTTTGTTAATGAGACTAAATAAATCGGATTTGCTGCTACTTTGCCTGAGAATGTTTCATTTTACAATCAAATCGGTCGGATGAAAAGAAAAAAGAGATGGCACAACATTCTCTGCCTCCACGCTCACCCACAAAATCCTTAGCCAACTCTATTAAAGGCCAAAAAAACTTACCAACAAAGCAAACACCGTAAGAGTCAGGAAACTATGTGTCCTCTTGTTTATTAAGACTTCAAGAATGTCAATAAGAGCATTTCTATATAGTAGGAGGGCTGAGGAGGGCAGCGTGCAGACACAATGACCTTCTGCTATTCTCCCCATTGATAATGACCCAGACAAAGACACACTGGCCATCAGCCAGACATCTAATAAAGCCAAACACTCTCTATCATCTGCTAATAACCTCTGCGGAGCAGCTAGAGTCATGGACAAGCCAGCAGCATCTTCTGAATGCGAGCAGGGGAACAAAGCTCTGGATGGACAGGAAGTAGCGGAAAGCATCCTGTTTATCGATCTGGGACTGTTCACTGCCTGATGGCACGTGGCAGTAACTACATTCCTCTTCTTCTTCTTTATCCCGCAAACACACAAAGACAAAGAGTACTGTAGAAAAGAAAAAAACATACACAGTGCAAAACATTTCACATTTCAACAATCAATCCTTTCGGTACGCTCGTTTGCTAGACCCTTGATGGCTGCACATACAACATTACACACACACACACACTTGCAGGGGTGGTATTTTTCCAGAGATAGGCGAGGTAAACTCGTTACTCTTTTCTTAATTGGTATAGAGATTCCGTCCTTTTTTTCCTCTCAGCAACCCCTCCTGGGGAATGCTGATTGATTGTCCTCTAAGTCCTCATAATACCCCCCTCCCCACCCACATACACTCTCTGTAAGGAAACATCCATTCCAACCCTCTGCACACCCTAGACGTACAGAGGCAATTCCAAGTTCAGTAGAGGATCATTTTCCTGCCGTTACCCTGTCTCCTGCCTCTCCTCCAGCTTTCTCATCACTGGCTCAGCCTGACGATGTACCCATACAGCTGGTCTGAGAAGGCCTGAAGAGAGAATTTATCTCGTACCCTCCTCCTCCCAGCTTGTCCCATGTCCCTGCGGAGCTGTGGCTCCCTAACCAGCCTCTCCATGGCCTTAGAGAAGGCCTCCGCCGTGGGCTCGCACAGGAAGCCCGTCTCCCCATCTGCCACACTCTCCAGGGGGCCCCCAGAGTTTACTGCGATAACAGGGCAGCAGCAATACATGGCCTCTACGGGAACTATCCCAAAATGC